>NW_009209843.1:4376-41003 GCF_000690835.1 Fulmarus glacialis
GTGAAGCAGATGAGACACAACCTAGTTCAGACTCATGAATGTCCAAAACACCCCAAGTCTGCATGGTTTTGACAGTCTTCTCAAGACTGCAGTTAAGGACCATTCCCTGGGTAGTCTTGCATGACTCGCCAAAATTAGTACCACTCAGGCCATGGGATTCACTTTAATTTAAGAAATATTGAAGGTTTTACTGCCTACAGAAGACTGCACCCATAGCGATCATGTTTATATATGCAATGAGCGATGGTGCAATTCTTATTGCTTTCCTAGCAAATGGGGAGAGGTACAAGGAGTGGTACTTCATTTCTTATTTCAGTTGTGAGTCATCAGCTCTTACCTTAAATACTGAGGTGAGGTCTCCCCATTGAAGAAAAAAAAATGCTCTAATTGGGAAAGAGAAGCAGTCAAACTTGGAGAGAAAGCTTAAATTGACAGTTACAAGGGGTTTAAGAAATCCCCATGTTAATGAAGCCAAAACCCCTAGAGCAGATAATATTCTCCTTCTCTACAGCAAGCGTGAAGTTTGTTGAAAAAAGCAGGGACTCTACTGGCTTAGAAAGGCCATTGGGACCATGCACACCTGTGACTCCGTGGCATCTCACGGGATCAGAAAAGTTCTTGTTTTAAGCTGTATTCCTTCTGAAAAACTAAGGCTTCTGTTTCTCTCCCCCATCACCCAAACTGCAGACAATTGTAGCAATTACTTCTAGAGCTGCTAATTCTCAGGCTTCTGGAAATAAACTACCGCTATTCTGAAGCAGAGACTACACTTCAGCTCGCTAGACAAAAACCCTGTAGGATTTGGTGCTTGTGCAGAGCTGCAGACTAGAGCCACTGAACCAGCCCCTCTCCGGTGCAAACCTAGCCAAACCGTGAGAAAGGCAGGAAGGAACGCTGATTTATACCACCTGAAGAGCTGACCCAGAAGCTGGAGTAAATGGGCTTGATCTAGCAATTCCCACCATCCTCACACTCCAGCAGTATTAACGATCAATTAGGAGGCACTTTGTTTCCATACCGCAGCAGCAATAGCTTTAGCCCTCCCTCGGAAGGGCACGAAAGGGCAGAGGGCAACAGCAGAGCAGAGAGATGACAAAACAAAGTGGGGAGAAACCAGGGACTTTTAGGAACCTAACTGCAAATCTTGTAACAAAATGCAATTGGACAGAAGGGACTTGGTTTCAGATGTAAAGTAAGCTAAATAGGTGAAAGAGTTCTCTTTAAACTGTCATCGTTAATTTAAGCCAAACTTAATTAAAAAAATAAACTGAAACAGCTGGGTGTAGGAAGTGGCTGGCTGACCTCAGTGCCGGGGCCGTTTTCCTTTTCTCCTTTTAAACCATTGTTCATCAGCTTCCACTTAAAGCAAACCAGAACCGTCAGACTAACCACAATCAAAACCATAGGGCTTGCTTGCATCTAATATTTCTCTCTGTGTTATGACATCCATTAAAAGAAAGAAAGGAGTATCATCAGAAAATCCCTCTTGCACATTCGCATGGTGCCATAGTATGTTACCTGAATGAGAGGACCAGCGAAATATTTAAAGCCTCTAAAGCATCTTTTATTCCAAAGGATCCTTGAATGTGTTTATGTGTTCATGACACTTGGAAAACCCAATTTCTACTCCTTATTCTACATAAACTTCTGAATAAAAGCAAAAATACTGCTTCACCCTCGCCTCTTACCTTAGCCATCCTTTGGCAGGCTGAGATAAATAGTAAGCTCTTTGGGGCAGGTACCATCGTATGTTGTGTGGTTTTGGAGCCTCTCCCCCTACATTTCTACCTCATATATCCATGCAAAAATGCAGTACAAATACGTGCTAACAAGTGAAAGGCAGCCTACTTCAGCTCCAGATGGAAAACAGTATACAATTCCTCTGGAGGGTAACTAAAGACCATCATACAAAGCATCTAATTTAGCTGAGATAAGCCAAATAGTGGGAATTTGATAAGCCTGCCACAAAAACTTTCTGGTCTTCATGTCACTTCTGCTAGTCCAGCCCAATGGTGAGTTCATTCCTGCACAGCTATCACAGTGGAGCCCTCTCAGAGGGAAGATCTACTTATGGCTCACCTACTATTGATTTTCTGTTGTAGGATGTCCAACAGAACATCTGTTTCCATTTGAAAATACTGCAGTGTTATTGAAACTCATCAATTCTGCAGTAGGAGGAGATTACTAACATAAAGCTCACTCCTGTACACTTCAAATACAGATCAAGCGATAGTTTCTGAGAGAAGTTATTCCACAAGTAATCAATTACCCTTGTGAAAGAAACAAGTTTCTCAGTTTTTTCTTAGCTGATAGTCATCTGTGCCCTAAAGCATATCCTTTTTACCTCAGTGGGACTTACTAATATGTCTGAAGTTAATAATATGCTTAAGACCCATATTTCAAGAGTCTGAAAGGCTTATATAATGTAAATAATCATCCTACCTTTGCAGGGCTTGTCTTAGCGTAGCTGGCTCAGGCATTGGAAAGTCAGTCAGGAGCAGTTATGTTTTACCACACAGAGGACAGAACTTAAAAAAAAAATAACAGCACTCACAAAAAGCAGGATGGACTAATGTAAATTTTTGTGGTAGAGAGAAACCTTAAACTCTTCCATGACGATAACAAAATAGTGGTTATATCACAGCTCCCATTGCAGAGGGGAACACTGGTGCATACACAGGTGCCACATACAGACATCTACAACTTTTTGCAGTATCTCAGTGACATATTGCCACACTTTGGAATTCCTAAGGATGATTCAAACCAAATATCCCAATTTGCAAAACATCGATTTTATTTCAGAGTCTTTTTTTTTTTTGTTCATTTATCACGTCTGGATTCTCAGTACCACTGTAGCAAAGCAGGAGGAGTTTCTGGTGGTTTTGTATGAGTTCTCCATCCCTTTTAAATTAGTCTAGTTAATGCATTTTTATCTCAGTGACACTTGTCCTCCCAGCCCACTGCCATGAGGTACCAGACTTGTCTAATGGCTTTGAAAAACCTACTGTCATATGTGGATCATTTCACACATTTAAAAGGACTGTCTATCAATTCACTGTTAAAAAAACCACATCAAACTCAAACCCATGATTGTTCTGTCTGTAGAAAGGGAATGGTGTTCTGCCCATCCACAGGATTAAAGCTACCCTGTTTCTTTCTGTTCTGGTTAACTCCTAAAAATCAGCTATAATCACTGTGGATGCACTCAGAATTGTGCAAGCCATGGCAGTGGGTCAAGGTGATGGAAACAGGAGCTTGTGCTGTAAAGTGTTCCTCACCGTGGCATCCAGGGACATCCCACCGTGGGCTGAGGGAGCACTTCCCTGGTGGAGCTGCTGGGCTGGATCACCGCTGGACAAGTCCCAGAGCTTCTGTCCCCTCAATGGCGGGGAGCGGGAACTGGGATTTAAGCCTCCCAGCAACCTTGGTCTTGCCTGGCCCTTGCTGCAGGGGAGCCCAGGAACATGAGATTAGCGGCATGAGCCGCCTTCCCAGGCTCTGCAGCACCTGGCGTATTTGGAGCAGTGGCAGAAAAATTAAGCGTGGGATTTTTCTCTAAGAATCTTTGAAATCAATGTTCCAGTAAATCATCAGATTCTGACTAATAAACAGGTTGTCCCAGGAAGAAGCAATTCATTTGTTTTACTCTTTGACCTGTTAAAATGCAAAAATTGCTGTGGAATTTACTCTGTGGTGACACGTTCTAGCAATGGAGCAGTCTCCATTAGTGCTAGTGTTTTTCTAATTATGGCTATAAATAAAAGTTAACCTCCATCCTGATTCAAAATGGATTCCATGGACTGTCAGGTGCATAGGTGATGCAATGCAGAGAGATGAACGCAGCGGCATTTGCATCATCATATTGACTTACAGCTTGGGGGTTAATTATTGCATTCTTTTGCCATGTATTGGAGCAGCCATTTTTCGTCATTTCCAAAATGCTAAAAAGAAACTTGACAGTTTCTCATTAGATTAGAAGAGACAAGCCGCTTAAATCAACAATGGAATTTTATTAGGGATGCTCAAGTATAAAACCAAGAGCTTTTCATTTTGATATTGTATACTTTACACTCTATTGATGTGCTTTTATTGATTTTTAATAAAAAAGTGTAAGTGTTTTTCCAAATGGTGTAAATTAATTGTTATTGCACCACAGAAAACAGAAGACTGCACCACAGTAATTAACATTTCCTGGCAAGGAATCTAAGCAAGCTTGCTGCTGAAATGGGCTTTAAAGCATATTTTGACAGTACCGCAAATGCTAGCATATGTCTGTGAGGCGGCGATGTGGCAGGCATGGCAATCACTTTAATGACTCAGATAGAAGCAGATGCCCTCCCGGGTACGCAAGGCCCCGTCTCCGTGAGCTCAGCTAGGGGATGAACAGGCTACCAGCCCTCCTCCTGCCTGAGGGCAGCTGTGTGGATGAAAGATAGAGCGTACTGTTTGTGTTCCAGCTACTTTGGAGACTACTTTCACCAAACTGTGGAGGCACAGCTACTATATCTTTCTGTTTCCTCCAGTTCTTGGTATCCACCCGTTATCTTTTGTCATATCTGAGTTGCCTTCTCTATGTAAAGGGGGCTTCTTTACTGCTTGGCACACACAGAGCTCCTGGCTGGAGCTGCTAGGCACTGTGAGGGACTAAGGAGCTTGGTCCTACCATACAAGGGGAGATGAAAAAGCACGGACAGCAGGTATCTCCAACGTCAGCGGGAACACGGAACCGGAGAAGCGCCACTTCTTCTCCATCAGGCAGCTTTAGAGGACTTGAGCAAACTTTGGTAGAATGAAGTCGATACAGCCGACTCCTAAAAGATTACAGTTTAAGTAAGAAGGGAAAAAAGGCACCTTCTTTCTATGTAATCAGGAAGGAAAGGGAGGCACAGATAACTGTAAAGATTAATTAGCAGCTGGAAGATGAATACTATCGTGTTAGCTGCTGCAACTTAAACACAACACAATCCCTTCTTTTGAGACTAAGTTACATAGTCATTATAAGCTATGTGTTACAAGAAAGGAAGCTCTCCTTAAATAATTTAAAACACATCAAGTGACAGTGATAAATCAATTCATAAAAAGGGAAGCTCTATATACCTCTTTTTCACACAACCAAGTTTTCTTCTTTTATACTAAGAAAGTTAAAAAAAAAATTTTAATCAAGTAAATAATATTTTATCTTAGCAAAATGGCTCCAAAGCAGTACATCAGTAAAAACACAGGAGCTGGTCTGCATATACCCTCAGGCAGAATGTAAAAAACTGCTGGTGAAGACTAACCCTACAGCTGGAAGCAGCAGGGCACATCTTCATTCAAAGGAAACTCAGTATGAATAGAGTATCTTTGCAGGAAGGGAGAGCCCAAAACAACGCTGACGGCTGTAACCATCCAGGTCATCATAATCACAGCTAAGAGAACAGCTAAAGCCCACCCTCTAACCCAGGAATCAGCATCCTTTTACATCTCAGGCACCTGATTTATATCTCTTCTCCTAATCTCCTGTGCCAGGGAAGCTTAAACTATCATTAACTCCTTGTTTGCCAGATATCAGGTGAAGACCCTACATCCAGGCAGAAGCTGAAAGACATTTTGTAATCAGATGGAAAATTGCCATAATTGTGTTTTCTTTTAATTGGAAGGGATATAAAAGTGCACATTGATCGTGCTTTATGTTTTGTTCGGAGAGGCAGGAATAACATGAAGAGGTAAATCTGATCTCTCACCTACTTTTCCCAGATGTGTAAATAAAGTTCAGGTTACTTCTGTATTCTCTACCCCACCGCTATCTTACCCTCTTGTGCAAATCTCCACATGAGGGTCTTGCTGTGGTGTGCAAATCAGACTCAAAAAGATTGTCTGTATGTTATTTATGCTATGGTACATTTAATCCAAGAAGTACTGATCTTTTTGTAAGAGCACCGGTGTGGTTCAGCTATCCAGAGCAGAACTCAGTTCTGGGGTGTGCTAGAGGATCCTTTTCGAAGTTTCTATTAAATGTTTTTCAGGAATTTTGGACAATTGAACTGGATATTTGTATCAAAATAAAATTCCCTGGCAAGGTAGTATCTTGCTATACATCCTTCCTATTGTCAAATGTTAATTTTTTTATATAAAGGGCAGTTACTGGTGTACACATATTCCCACGTAGTTCAGATATCCTGCTTGTTGATTGTTTAGAGATGATCCCAAGTCAAAGACTCAGATTCCCAAGCTTGAAATTTAGGATAGATTTAGAAATAAAGGAAAAGAAAACTTCATTCCATCAAACTAGTCTTTATATTAATGAGATGAGTTATAATCAAAAATTTATTCTTTATGAGTACTATTTTCTGCTCTCAGTCAATTTTCCAAAAGCCCTGCTACTGCATCTATGACTCAGAAAGCTTTAGATCTGAAAAGCATGGGGTATATGAGCAGCTGGGACAAATTAGAGGAGTTGTGCTATATTATGTCAGCCGAGAATCTGACATTCAGATTTCTGTCTCTGTTTTCATATAACTATATTCGATACCAGGAGCCTAAATCTGAGAAATTAGCAGCCAAACTCTTACTGATATCAGTAGAAGACTGAGATGGGCAGGACTGCCCTCGAACAAGCTTGATAGAAGTCATCTGTCACAAAAGTGACAAAAAGTATTAACATTAAAGTGAGCAAGACGAGACCTATATGTCCCCCTATAAGCAATGGGTGGTTCTAGCTCCGCTTGGCATGCACTGCATGATCACAACTTGCTTTAGAGTTTAGGAAACGGTATCCCAATGGGCTGGTACGAAATATATCTATACCGTTAAGTGGATTAAGACATTATGATGTTAGTCATGCAGATAAGGTTTTGTTACCCTTATGGTGATCTATAGGAGAAAGAATGTTTGCCTGCAGAGGAGATAAGACAGTAAAACTGCTCTGCTCTTGTACCGCCCTGATTCAGTGGTCAGGAGCTATTTCCACTACTGAAAAGTTCAGGTCCAACAGAAATCCTCTGGCAGTCTAAGCTAGTGACTTCATGATGGCTTAAGACAAAGCCTTTTGCTTGAGATAGGATATGAATTGAAACAATCTGGTAAAGAAAAACATTGAGTCAGAATTCAATAGAAGTGCAAATTTAAAAGTCTCCCCCCACCAGACATATTTTAATGAATGCATAGTTACAGGGTGACTATGTTATCTCACTTTTCTTGTGTCATTAACTGAGAAGTGAGTTTAAAAAAAGTGTCCCCACAGAAATCTTATTCATATGTTTTATTATATGCTCCAGCACGGGCACCACTTTAGTTTAATGGTGTGTTGGATGATGGTACAAATTTATAGCCAAAGGTTTACATCACAGACAGCTGGAATGAATAACAATAAATTAATTTAAAGTGCTACAAAAGTGCTCCCCATAGTATGCAGTGCTTATGTGCTCAAGGCTAATAATTTATAAATGCACGTCTTTTATAATCCTGATCTAAAGTCCTGAAAGCAGCTAGTTAAAAAGCAGTCACATGACATAAATTATTTTTATTAATATTTCAAATGCATGATTAGGGTGGGCACCATGGTCATTAGCATTAGATAGCTTTCATTTATGGCCAAGTGCAATGAAGCAATAGCCAGAGACAGAGAAACCAGCTAAGCAATGGCACAGCAACCATTGGGAGACTGGGGGGAGGGTGTCATATGCTGCTGCTTCTTCCGTATGATTTTTATATGCTAGTAATCATCACAGCTAGGGCTGTTGCCTTTCCTTTTGCTGGTCTGTTGTGTTTATCACATTAGATACTCATAAGGCCTGAAGAATAAAAATATGTGGTACTGAGTGCAGTCAGAAGCAGCAGTGCTCCTCTATGTGGTTTTCCTTCCACCCCCAGACGCTGAACAGCAGCAACGCGTAACGCAGTGAGGGCACTGGTCAAAGGGTGCCGGAACGACTTCCCTCATTACGGCAGCAGTGCTTATTTGAACATTGAGCTCATACTAAACTTTCATACAAACCCTTGCTTGGATAGGGTAGGTTACTTTAAAGCATTTGACTTGCTTTGAGGGGACACCACCATTTTTGGCTCTGTGTCAGAGGATTAGAGAGAAGTCATGCCTCCAGGCAAACAAGTATTTGCAGAAAAGCATTGTGGAGACTAAGGATAAGGCCAGGCCATAAGCTTTCTTTTTGGGGTGAGGGATTTTTTTTTTTGCTAGCGCAACCCAACGTCTAGCTGCAGTCTTCTCTAGTGAAAGAGTATATTCATTATTACCGGTGAGGGTAAAAGAGCAACCAGCTCAAATAACTTGGGTAACATTGCATCTTTTTCCCCAATGCAGTTCTCAGGCACACCTCACTGCAGGGATGTCACTTGTCTTAATACCCCCCTTATTTTCTCCAGGCAAATTTGGCTGCCTCTCACTTTTCTTGGTGAAAATCATTTACTGCTTAAATGCAGAGTCATTAAGCTGAGGTTATAGAAGGAGTCTTTCACGCTGAAAGAAGGATCATGAATAATTTCTGTGTCTCTCATTCTGGGCCATTGCCATATATTAGACCACATACTTGAATCTTGGCAGGTTGAAAAAATATGCACGACAAGCAACCCCATTCACTTCAGTCGTTCTTCTAGCAAAGTAAGCGGAGTAAGGCACAAAGTAGGGAGGATTATCATCATCTGGTCCCTCCACTCTCTCTTTAAAGGAAAAAAAAATGCATTCTGCATTACGCAGAATGCAAACTTCTAAGTAACCATTCGCGATTAATTTTTTGAATATCACAAACCTCTGCAAACTCATACTCTCTCTCCTCTTCCTTTCTGGCTTTCTTTGAAAGCACTTTGTAATGTAACACATTTTTCCAGAGGTCAATGGGGGTATATTTGCATTTTGATACCTTTTAAATTTTTGCCTCCAGCACGCCACTCAAATGCACTGTGCTAATCAGAAGCAAGTAATGATCTCCGAGATACTTGAAGCGGGTGAATAGGCGTATAAAAACACCTCAAAATGCAAAATTAGTGAGAGAGCAATACATGGTAAAAATAAATAAATAAAAAAAGGGCGATGATGCTGGCAAAAGCAGTTTGGATTTGTAAGCTGAGAGTTCTGCCTGGAATAAGCAGCTAATGTGTTTATGTGCGCCACTGAAGTGATAAGGGGATTCAGGGGACTCCTGCATCAGCCGGCTGCACTGATGGACTGTGGGTTTTTCTGAGCATATCACTTGTACATCAATATACTCAGATGATGCATAAGCATTTCTGAGGGCTTTTTATACCGTCAGTGATGCCTTGTGTTCTGAACAACCCAAATCCAAGATCAGGCAGGATCTAGAAAAATGCGGCAGTCTCCAAGGCGTGAGTTTATCTGTGTGGAGGTCTTTTATTTTTAGCACTGGTGATAGGTTTACGCTCCAACATGCCTGCGCCAAGGCGGGTGGGATATATGGGAGAGAAAAAAACCCCAGAACTTAAGAGATTATTTAATTTTTAAATTTATTTTTTTCTTAAGTACAAATATCTTTGACAGACAGAGGTGCAAATGAACATGAGCGCTTCCTCGCTAACCACCGCATCAGAAGAAAAACCCCTGATAAGCAGATGTTGCTTAGGCAGCGATCAGCGAGGCAGCGCGTGTGCGTGCGGGGGAGAGGGATGGAGACACAGGCAGGCAGCCCGTGCATCGAGGCACCGTGGGGAGTGTGTGTGTGGCTGCAAGCGGTGGCAAACGCGTGTGTGAGAAAGTGGCACATGAGCAAAACCGAGCTGCCCCAGTGAGCATTTTGTACGTATTTTAAGAGAAGGCAACAAGAAGCAGCCAGGGGAGAGAGAGACTGAAAAAAAGGGTAGGAATGACCGGGCAGTGGCACGGCTGGGCTAACAGCAGCGCAAGGTAAGAAACCCAGGCATGAGGGAAATCGCTTAAAGCCATATTGATTCGCTTTGGAGGTGAGAAAAAGCAGATGCACTCGGCTACTATGGAATGGCTCCGACAGCAGCTACACCCGCTTGATTTTTTTATTATTTGTTTATTTTTATCGTAACGACTTCCATTCACGGAAAGCCCGCGCTGTAAACGCAGAGCAGCCTGCACCCCTCCCGGCGCCCGCCTCCCCCCAGCGCCGGGAGCTGCAGTCAAGGCCTGCCCACAGCAAGGCAGCGCCTTCAGCCAGCCAAGCGAGCCCTCAGGCCACGCAGGAAAGAAAGCGGGAGAAAGAGAGGGAAGGAGGGAGGGGATCAGTGGCTGAAATTCAGCGGCTCTGGCCGTTTCCCGTGGGCCGGGAGCATTCAGAGGTGGCTGGGGCGAGCGCCCAGCATTCAGAGGTGGCTGGGCAGAGCCCATCCATCTCCCTCCGCAGGCAGCGGCCCTTCGCTGGGAACACTGCCGGGCCTCGGCCCCAGCGGCGCACAAAGCAAGGCTACGAAGGAGAGAAGGATCCGACGCTGTGCGGTGTTGGTCCTTGCATCTAGAAAATAGGAGGGGAATTAGACGTGACAGGGGAAAATTAGGGGTTTTAGTATTCTGTAGGGGGAAAGAAAGAGGGGAGTTTGTCTATGTGGAAATACTGTCAGGTTTTGCCTGCACTGCTTCCAGAAGAAAGCACTGCATCAGGCTGGGGCCTCGCTCTTTAGATTTGTGCAGATACCTTAATTCAGCCAGTCTTTCATATATTCATCCAATGATGTAATTATAGAATTAATATAGAGACACTGTGGCTGAGATCTTCAAAATATTGCTTTTCTGGGAGCCAGATACCTGTGAAGGTCTGGCCTAGGTGACTTATCCTCAGTCACGGAGCGAGCCTGATCCTCAGCCGAGGTGTCCGAGTCTTCCTCGGATTCAGATTTTTCTCATGCAGTCAGCTTATTCACTGTGAAAGTCGGTTTCAGATCTACAACATTCAGTTCAAACTTCATGAATAGTTACAGCTATGCGGTTCAACATTTCCTAACATTAAAAATTTTCATTTTCCATTTAAGAAGGAGCTAGACTTCACAACAGCCAGGGTAAGGGGTGCTTGGGAAGGTTTCCTTAAAAATAGTACTGTTTTTTTTCATCTGAAATGAAATTTGGTATGGTTTTATCTTCCTGGAAACAAAAACTAGGTGCGCTACTGACTAAATTCAAATTACTCTCATAGCACCTTAGCCACTGTCCCATCCTTCCTGTTTGCTACACCAAGAACCTCAAGCGAGGGGATGCATGCGTGCTTGCTCCCTGGCTTGCTCTTTCTGAGCATCTGCTGAGCAGCGTCTTATTTGTATGAATTATGAGTTAGGCTTAGAGCAGGTCAGAAAATTTCCATCAGAACAGTTTTCCTAAAGAAAATCGCTTTCAGGTTGGTGGAATTCTTTGTAAAAAATATAAAATTCCATTTTTTCCTACAAAATGGGAATTCTGTTCAAAATTTAATATGCACTTCATTGAAGATGCATGTAAAAAGAGTAGAAATTTTTTTATTGCAAATGAAAAAACTTCCATGATGTTTTCAGTGAAAAAATAATCAAACAATGTCCTAACTGGCACTAATGCATGTTTTATATTTGTTACACTGATGACTGTAAATCCCTTGGCCTCAGTGAAGTTACTTTGATTTATACTGTTGTAAATAAGACTGAAATCTCAGTGTACGTGGTTGGTTCTTGTGATGAATAACTTTGCTTTCTAGGTATATACATACAGAAAAAAAAACCAAACAAAAACCATGAGGCTTGATGGATTCTGGGTTGGGATTGTTGTGAAGACTCCTAACTCTCTGTGGATTCGATTTCAGTATCGCTGGTCAGAACATGTCAAAATGTGGGAATTTATAAGTAAAAGTAAGAACATAAATACAGCTAAGAATTTAAAAATAACTTACAACTATATTTTTATCAGCTGTAACTTGAAAATCATCAGTGTTACACAGAACACTGCCTTGATTTTAAAGGGTAGGTCCATTTCTTCCAGTAAATTAAACATATCCTAAAATACCTTTAGATCTGATCATAGATGAGTTTAACAGCATCTTAGGAATACTGAAAAGAGTCTTTATAAGTCTTTAGATTTATTTGTAGACCGATATCTTTTCTCTTTCAGTTGTTAAAAAAAAAAAATACCCCTTTGTTTAGATAAAGAAAAAAATTGCCACAAGACAGGGTGAGTGTCTTGCCTTCAGAAAGCCACAAGCCATTCCCACAGAAGCCAAACACAGCCTACAAAGTCTTTGTATTACCAGAAGTACTTCAAGATCTGGATTATGAGTCAATGGTAGTTCCACTGCATGGATTCAAGTGGACAAATTAGGTATTAATATGCAAATGCTACTTTTTGTTTTTAATTCAGCTGGTTTGCAGACCAGATCATTTCATCTAGAAGTATCAATTGAAATGATCATGACTGTTGTACTGCTTTAAGTTGACAGGTATCAACTTGAGCAGGAACTCTTGCAATCAGCTTTTAATGCTTTTTCAAAGTGGTGCCAAATTTTTTAGACCTGATAAATAAGTAATTGTGGGTAATCCTGGTTTCCAAGGCAAATAAATAAAGTGAAGAAAACAAGATGAGGGCAAGTTCATCCTTGGTGTAAACTCACTCACTTCAGTGGTATTACACTAGAAATAGTTGCAGAGGATTTCTTATGCAAAGAGTAACATGAATTGTTTTAAATAAGAAAGTACCTTAAATTATGCCTTGGGCAAAATAGCTCGGTTAATCTCAAAATGTTGTTGCAAGAAAATTCCTTCCTTTCCACAGTATTCTAGGGGAGCTATAAGGCATTTTACATAGTCAAGCTTTTCCAAATAATTTAAATAATTTCTTTTCTTGTTTCAGATCAACATGCTATTTTTGTGAAGCATTTTATTGGTTAATTTTCATATCTCTCCCCACCCCCCTCCCCAAAGCCCACAGCCACAAACCAAACAGACTTACAAGATTACTTAATGCAAAACTTCATGGTTTTGTCAGTTAGCTCTTGCATATGTTACAGAAAATGTCAACTCTGCTTCCCTGTCTGTAAGCACCTAAAATAATCTGGCCCCCATTTAAAATCTGCTCGTATGAAGTCAGGGGACATTTTCCTAGAGTTACCTGAGCACTAAGTAACAGAGTTGTCCAGGAATAATAATTTTTTTATTTCAGTATATAATAAACCCAAAAGATAATGAAGTGAAAATGCCCTGTGTAATGAAACGTTGGCATTGTTTACTTTGACTCAGTCAGAAATTAGATGCTGATTTTTACTTTCACTTTTCTGCTCTACACTTTCTAAAATCATATGAGAGAAAATAAACACTGGGAAGACAATATTGAAATAAACCCCAAAACATTTCAGAAAAATCTCTACTGTGATTTTTTTCCCTGTAATTGACATACACAGTGGTAATTTTTTTGGACAAAATAATGTTTACAGGCAAAAAGGATTCTGTCAAATAATTTTCAGCCAGCTTCCAAAAGCAACAGTGCTGTGGAAAAAAAAAAAAAATCATCAAGATTTTTATTTTATCCTGCTTTCTTTAAGAGCCCACTGTGGCTGTATTGTGACCATGCCCATTTGTGACTAACCCTAGAGCCTGATAGTTTCAGGTTTGCCCCAGTGCTGAGCAATCGCTTTCTTTCCTAGCGATTGCTCTCGTTTCTGAAGACAGCAGCTTTCACGTGAGCAGAGCACCCTGCTCACTATTCCCTTCACAACACTTCCATGTGCAAAACAGCAATCACAAAAGTCAAATCTGCTTTCCTGTGATTTACCATGCACCAGACCCGCTTGCAATGCCAGCAGTCTGAAATACTGCTGAGTAGGGGCAGCAGGAGCTGGATCTTAATGATTTGCCCCCTCCCAATCATTTGGGTTCATTGATTTCTCTAATTAAATATGCATTCCACTTCACCATTATTCCCAATGATCCCATTTAAAGTCAATGACAGGGCCAGAGATATGAGGGGCTTTGCTTACAAACTGCTTTTGGCAAGCCCTTCTATTCTGTGGGGGCTCTTGGATACCTCCAAGTATTAGCCCAGTGCTATTTGGCTACATCCTCCTTTCCTCATTGCCCTATTTCCACCTGTTCAGGCCTTTCTTCCTTCTCCCTTTCAACTGATCCTTCCAGTTTAGCTTCGGAGGTCTGGAGCTGCAGTTCTGACTGACAGTTGTGTATGTAAAGCTGATTTATTCGGCCGGCGTGGCACTGCGCCAGGGAAGAGGCCATCTGAATGGTGAAGCTGTTAAGAAACTAATTGCGTGATGAACTGCAATTACAGGGGAGTCTTTACTGTTTGCTTCATCTAATCACATTTGCTGCCGAGGATTTTTCTTGTTTGCCCCTTTTCCGTTGTTTGAATTGGAAGAATACCAGGTTTACACCAGGGACGGGCTTGGCCGACTGGCTCCCAAGCCTTTATCATTAGCTTGTAGGTCCCTGCATTTGTTAAAAGGCTCAAATACTGTCACTGCTGTGAGTGTTTCCTTGCTTTCTCATCTCGGACTGGGAGGCTTTGAACTTGCCAAGATCTAAGTTCAGCACTCTGTGTTTGTTCTGCTTGTGTTGATGAAGTCACTAATCCCTAAATGAAGGGCAGGGAGCTGTTGGGTTTAGCAATTTCATCATCTTTAACAGAGAAAACAGAATCCCTCACAACACAGGTGAGTTAACAAGAAAATTATTTCCCTTTGCCTTGCTTTCAAATGTCTTTCTGAGCAGTGGGTCTGAACTGAAACCTTGGGTTACAAAATACCAGCCTGTGGGAAGAGCAAAATCAGGGAAGAACTCTGTGCCACCAGATCACCTTTAATTAGGTCATGCTCAGTTCCTTTGCAAGCAAACACGCCTTATTAGGCGTTTACTTAACAGAAAAGCAGCCATACTGCTGCTTGTCTTTGCTGTTTCTACCCAGGGAAGAAGTGTTGGTAAAGGGTAGACCTAACGATAAGCTAAATGATTCCCATCCTCAAACCACAGCTTCCACGGGGCCAGTGCCAACCACTTTCCCCAGTCATGGGTATCCCGCAGTAAGCAGCACCAGAAACATCGCCTCAGGTAGTTTGTCACTCTGCTTGTAATGCAGCGTTGGTGCTGCTTGCATGCGGTTGGGGGTCACATTTTTCCTTTGAGAGGATTATGTTGATTTTGCTTATAGATATCAGGTTCAAGTCAACATGGACTCATTCTAAACTAGACAAGTCAAAACTTCGAGTTTCTTCTGATTCCAGCGCAAAACTTTCTCCACACTCACCGCCTGCCTCCTGGGAAACACATACTGAAGCCTGAGCCCAGGCCACATGCTGACGTGGGAGAATGGCTGCAAATGGCACTGTGGATATTTTGCAGAGCCTTTGTAAGAAATAGTTTTAGAAGCCAATCTTACTTAAGTCACTTTCAGGTAACCTTTACCTGTTACAAATGCGTTTCAAATTTGACATGTATCATTCAGAATCCAATTCTTAGCTGGTGTTACTCTATCTTTTCCTTTGCATACAACAGAATTACACGGCTCACGTTGGTCCTTATGCCCTGTTCCCTTCCTTTTGAGGCCAATGGAAAGTCTCCTATCGACTTTGCTGTGCAGTGAACCAACCTGCCAAACTTCAATTGTTAGGGCAATTTCCTCCCTCTTCATGGTCTCATTCAGCAAAGGCATATTGAAAGCAGTGTACTTGCAGCAGTCTACCTGAGCATTAGGAGTTGCACCCTCTCAAAAGCCAAGAGCTTCGAAAGGGAGCCTGCACCCAGTGGTAAGAAACAGCAGGCAAAGGAAAATGACAGGTGGAGCTCAATACAGTCAGTCAGTCTGACAGCTTTGCTACATCCTCCCAGAGAACTCAGAACAAAACTTTTGTCAGCTGAAATCTTATTTACAGCCTCTTTTTTTCCTGCAAGGATAGAATAATTCTTAAAACAAGATAGACTGTAGCTTTCTCCATCTCCTAAGGTGGCCACTAGTAAGAGCTCTGCAAACCGAGTAGTCTCAGGTTGTTGCAAATTGCTGTCTAGTTTCCTAGTTCACAAATTTCAGCCCAGGCTTGAGGAAGTTCAGCAAAGACATCTTCCTAGATCTTCCCCATACACTTCCTCACGTAGGAAGCTGGGAAACCTTACCAAACCCCAGGCAATCCCCCTTCCTCTGCAGGGCTGCACTCTTCTCAGCAATAAGGTGCAGGATGACTCAGCCAACAGAAATATTTACAAAACAAGATACCGTTCCAGGCAATTTTCAGAACCTGGACCTCTGAGTAGTAAAGTTTTGGGGAGCAAGGATTTCTGGCAAAAGTGGAAAAAGGAAATAATTACAACAGGATCCTGAATTGAGGCTCATTCTGACATATCAAATCATAAATTATACTGGAAGGGCAGAGTTTGGTTGTCCTTGTGACATTGCACATTAATGAGCCAGGACTGCTCTGTGATATTCTGCACAAACTAGAGCTTGTGTAGCTCTCCTTGTCCTAACTGTGAAATTTTCAACTCGAGAGATTACAGATTGGATAAACAGGAAAATTATAAGAAAAAGTCAGATCAGGAAGGAAACCTATATGGTGGGATGATGGTAATAGTAGATGCAGGCTTTGTAGAGACTGAGGACTGTCAGAGCATTGTAGAAACACCACAGAAATGAGCCAGTGGCCATGCCACTGCGCTGGTGGCAGCTTTGAAGAAATCAGCTCAACATAGATTTTTTCTACACTGTTGGTATTGACTGTACCAACAGTCCAAAATGAATGAACATACAGAAACCCATTTTCAATCACCGGTTGTTCGCGTATCCCCTCCAAGCCCTCGCATAGTTTGACCTGCACATCCTCCTTGCATACCGCACTCCCCTGAGAGATTAGCAGCACTTATCTTCTGTGCGTGCACGCGCGCATGCGCCCGACGGGCTTGGGCAGGGAGTTACTGTCCAGCCCCCAGTCATTTTTCTGGGTCCTCCTTAAAAGCAATTAGCAGCTACCCCTTTAACATCAGAAAGCAAATTCAATCATGAAATAACTCTCCTGCAATCGCTACAATTAGCAAAAAAGGAATGCGTTTGACCCCGGCTTCACCTTCTCTGAAATGCAGTTCCTGGTACAAAGTGTTGCACTGCGCTTGAGAGTGACATGTTATGAGTAACTGGATGTCAGGATCATCGTGTGAAAACAAACAAATCCCCAAATAACTGGGAAGTCTTGAACCAGAAATTGGCATAATAAAGATAGAAATAATTCCTATTTTCACATGTTCCTTTCCTTTCTTGTGATACAAAACCAATGGAGTGCACCACAGCCCTAACCCCAGACACGTGCCGTTACCTATAACGTCTTACAAAAGCACAGCCAGAATGGGGGCTTGGTGGCTGCTGCAATGTGTAAATGTAAATCTCCACTTGGACAGATGTCTGAAACGCTTCCCCCTGATGTCATAAGGAAAGTGAAACCCTTTTGTTTCATACATATTTTCCTTATGGAGCAGGATATTTTTAAGTTTTCTTTGTTTAAGGAAACAACAACAAAAAATCCTCTGCCTAGGCTTGGCTGCTTCTCTATTCATATGTAGATACAAACCATCTATCTTAGAGCTGGCAGACCGGGATTCCTAACTAAGCAGAAAAGCGCTGGATGCCCAGCAGACCTGCAGTGCTTGCATGTTGCATCCAGTCTCACCTCTGGTTTACTCTGCATCTCTGAGAACAATATTCTTATTTCTTGAGAAGGGTATGGTGATTTGTGAGGCATTTACTTTTCATTAGAGAGATAAGGGGAAAAAAAAAAATATCTAAGAGGGAGCCAACTCCTTGTCTGTAGGGGAGTTGAGATCAAGATGACAAAGTATCTCTCTGAAATACCATTGTTCAATTATTGCTGAAAGTATTTGTGAAAATCGTGTATTCCTTTAAACTAGTGAGCGGTACAGTGCTCTGTTTTGTCTCAAAAATTTAGGTGCTTTGTTATAGAATAAGCTGTACTTCTTTACTTAGGATACAGCCATTTCTTTCTTTCTTTACTTATTTTTGCCTGTAAGAAACCTTGTCTTCCAGCCACACTTGCACAATTGTAGTCCCTCTTCTCTTTGTCATTTTCTTTCTGACTTTCAAAGAATCCTTTCTGCCCTGTGTCACACTACCCTGCTCCTTCCGTGACGTATATACAATGACCTCTCTTCTCCATGTCATACGCAGTCTAATCCTTTTCCTTGAGCATCATTTGCAGAGTAATCCTTTTCCTTCTGTGACACAAGCACAAAACTCCCTTTCCTCCACTGTCACTTGCAGAACAATCCCTTACTTCTAGTGGCACGCAGGCAGTAACACTTTATCTTCTGTACTGAACACAAAATGATCACACTCCAGCTTTCCTTCAATACAGGAGTGACAATGCAGCCTTTATGTTAATTCTAAGAAGAACACACTGCCATCCTTTTATTCCCAAGTTATCCAAATATTAACCTTCATCTGATCACTAAGCATGGTGAAAAAGCAAGGTATACAGCCCAACCTTTTAAAATTTGTTTCAAAAAAGTTTCAAGAAATAATCCCAACTTTTCCAAATGTTTAGAAAAAAGATAAAAACTAGTATATGGTTATTTTAGCATTTTTTCCATTACTCTTTTTTTCTTTTTGCTTCCCTCTTTTTCAATGATATAATGAGGGGGAAACAGGAGGAAGGAATAGAAAACTGGAAGTGAATCAGAACTTGAACCCAAACTTAGCCTTTTAAATAGCTCTGGCTCGTGCACTTCATAGGTGAAAGATTTTTTTTAAAGTTAAAAAATGTTTTGGCTTACCTCCCCCTTCTAGTGAGGCAGACCAGTTACCACAGCAAATCAGAGAAGGCAAGAGACTAGTGACCAGGACTGCTAGTTTTCATCAACTAAGCAAGTCATTTAGCCTGCTTTGCTTTAAGCCTTATTCAAACACAGACAGATACCTGTTTAACCAGGGCTTTACAGCCTCATCCAGCCAGGAGAGCCCTGTCCATAGCGCATCCCCTGGGCAGCTGCAGCAAGACTGGAAGCTGATGGGACTTGGGAATGATTACCCTAATTTGATATCCCCTTTACACAGCAGTGTTGCATTTGGTGATGATTTGGGCTTAAAATGATCCTGTTGATTCTTTGGCCTGCCTATTTCCACCCTACTGCCACAGCATTTTTTCAAAACAGGGCTCAATTAATTAAATTCTAAGTCTGACCCTTTGCAGAAACCCTACATTTAGACCCATTGATTCTAAATTGGTTTTGTCTGCTATCGGAGTGGCATGTGTTTGCCAGGATTGGCTTGACACTGTGTCTTTGGTTAGCTACAGACAAATTCATTGCAACAGGAACACTGGATAATACCTCTAGGTGCTCCTGTGTCTGTAATATGCTTTGACATCCTGGGTGGCTGGTGCATTTGAAGCACGAGATTTACTGCCTTTGCTCCTAGAGTAGCTGCAGTACGTGCCATTAGCTCCCGACTGGTAGTAGCCACAACGGCTGCCTGAACAAAATTCAGGGTGGAAAACCACCACCACATTTTTTGAACAAAGATAGTAATTATGGTAATGGTATCACTTTAGCATTTTTCTTGCCTGTGTTTATGAACAAGTGATGTAAGCCAACGAGAACAGCAGCTTCTTCCCTTCAAATTAATTCCTGCTTTGGAATAGCAGGATAGATATGATAAGACTTTCAGTTTGGTATGTTTTCTCCTGCATCTTTTCAGTGGTGCATTACACATTCACCACAATTCTTCACCTCTACTGTCACTTTTATGGCAGTGTTTTCCTTTTCCTCCTCTTCAGTCATGGGCATGCTAATCTTTTGTGTCACAAGCAGCATAACCCCTGCTTTATATGGGCCCCCTCCTCCTTGTGCACGGTCCTGGATTATGCAGTTAAAAGAAAAAATCATTTCACCTATGAAACGTAAAACAATGTAATTGTTGCTGTTGCTATTTTTATTTCCATTAACCACTAAAACCAGTCCGGACTGAATAATTAAACAGCTATTTGTGTCATGGGTTTCAATGCTGAACGTAACCGATTAACCCCATAGGAGCAAGGTCCTTGAATTCTGAATAATTCTGGGAGTAAACTGTGATGAATCAGGGCTGAGATAAGAGCCAGGCATCTTTAAAAAAATCTGGAGCATGTTCTTGGCACTCAGGGTTTGTTCTGTGTTGCAAGCAGTTTCTGCTCTTCCTTTTTTTATCTTCCCCCATTCAACTGAATCCCATGGGAAATGCAGAAAGACTCTACTTAGGAAAAGTGTTTGTTATAGTTCATTCTCTTATTTTCTGATTTTTTTTCTTTCTTTTTTTTTTTTTTTTTTACCACTGAAAATATTTGTAGGTAAAGGGCATCTTACCATTCTTTGGGGCTCATCTGTTCATACTGCTTATTCTGTACTTGAAATTGTCATAAATCTCACTCTGATCTCATTTTTTCCCCTCAAATAGAGCCTTGTTAGCTGTAACTTGTCTTGCACATGGATGCAGCTGATATAACATGGTTCAGTGAGCACAATCAGTAGCAATATTCCTGGCACCAGTATAAGTGTGCTGGCCTATCCTTACCTAGCAAGCTGCATGGCCAAACTGGTCAAGGTGTGGGCAGCTCTCTCCTACTAGATCCGCTGCTGCTGGAAGCAAAAGCCTGCATTTTTTTTGCATGAAGCTATGTGTTTTAAGATCTCTTTCTGAACAGGTACTTGGGAGGCAGAATGACTGCTCTACCCAGATATGCATAGCTCTGCAAAATAAAGAAAAGAGTTAGTACCCAGTTATTACAGTCTACTATGTATGCCTATGGGCATATATACCACCACCCTCAGGTAAAAAAATGTGAGGTTAAAAGAGACCAGCATTTAATCTGGTCTACTGCATAAAAGCAGCCATACAATTATTTTGTCCCATAATTTCTGTATCAGCCCCAACCACTTCTAGCTGAATTGGACTGTCCCTTTCTGAGAGATGACCAGCTCTGATTTAAGGACTCTGATTGAAGGAGAACTTTCCCACATCCCTTTGTGATCAATTACAAAGTTTAGTGATTTGACTGCTCACTGTTCTCATGGCTACAAAACACATATCAAGCACCTCGTGTATTGACATAAACCACATGCGTAGTCAGCGATGTGAACAGGGCTTCTTACATGAGTAATGGTTGTGAGAGCAAGCCCTGGGCCGGGCCTGTTGATTCAGGAAATGCAGACTTTCAGGTTCAGAGAAGGGACTCAGCCTGGGATCACTGCTGGTCAGAAGGACTTGACACTGCTTCATCTAGGGCTCTTCAGTATTGGAAACTTTTGTCCTTACTGACTCATCTTCCCTTTCTCCATCTGAGACCACAAACTATTTCTCAAATTTAAAACTGCTTACCTACTCTGGTTGGAGAGCAGATGAAAATAAATAAATAAAAACGAAAGTGCGTAAGGTGTAACATCCCCTTCTTTCAATACTAGCTGTGTCGCAAGACAGACTGCCAGACAAGGGGCCAAATCCTGAACTGTGGGGAAGCAGAATTTGAAGTATGTAAATATTCTTTCTATACTTTAAGGAAACATGTACAAACTGAGAAAAGTAGGTATAGCATTAAAAGATAATGTTATGAGAAAAATCATAAGCATATTCAGATGTCTGAAAATACAACCTCAGTCTGAAAAACAGACTGAACAAAATAACTAGATATAATCAGTTAACATTAGTAATACTATGTAAGCTGGGAGTAAGCGCCAACACTTAATGATCGGTTGTGAGACATATTCCAGAATATAGTACATTCATATCGAGCTTTGGTTTTATCATGGGAGCATAATAACTGCTAGGGACAAAATACTGAAGAGAGGTAAAGGAAGAAAATGAAACCACTCTTCTTCAGGTCACAGAGAGTCTTAGGTTTTCTTATAGTATCTCCAGCTGAAGTCAGTTTTGAGCAACTAATAACCTAACACTTTGCAGGACAGCATACAACCACAGCCTGATGATGAGTGCAGGAATGAGGGCTGACTAAGGAAATGTGTGAGCATTTGCAGGAGAGGGACCTTTGTTTCTTTAAGAAACTTTTGCATTATAGTAATGCAAAGATAAGTTGCTTACGATACCTAACATGAAATCGATGAATGTGCTGGTAAAATCTTGTAGCGAAGTTTAGAGATCTTTCCAATATCCAGAAACATACTTTCCCCTTTGTCTTTCTGTCTCTTCTTCAATATCTCCTTCTCTCTCCCTGACGAAGAAACAATAATTTAATTCTGACTAATACACACACAGTCTCCTATGACCAGGATGGTTAACTTATAATGAGACATTTTATAAGCACAGTCTCGGCTTAATTAAATGCCTTCTGTGCAGCTTTAGCTTTGCTTTACAGACCTGTAAGAACACACGTAAGGCCTTACTGTTTAAGCAGGAGCTGTAGCCAGTGCTGAGAGTGAGGGGGTCTCCTGAAGCAAGCCACTGACCTGCAAAAGACCATCGCCTTGGGAAAACTGCACTGGTGCGAAACCTGGAAGAAAGCAACCAGAACAGAAACCAGCATGCACATCTATGAGCTGCCTCCTGCTCCTCATAAACAAGAGCTATAAACTCATTGCCAAAAATTGGAAAAAACCCTCAAATAATCCTCTAAAAAAGACCACTGTAAACAGCTAAGAGAGCTGTTGTTTGACTTGTACAGGAAACCCCGTTTCCACTTTCTCCACAGAAATGACAGGAATGGAGAAGGTCTGATGCTAACAGGCCCTGTCCCTGGCAGCCCAAGCCCACTCACTTACTAGGGAGGCTTTTGGTTGACTTCAGCCACCCTTGGTGTGGGAACACAGAAAAACTGAAGCAAAACGCTACAAAAGTAAACTGCTGATGTACCCAACCCAAGCTGCTCATGGCCAACAGCTGAGATGGCCAAACAGGATGAACCTCTATACAGCAGGAGCGGTGCCGAGTTGGGCTCGCACCGCACCATGCCGGTGCTGAGCCTGGAAGGGATGGGTGCTGCAGTGCTGCGGGGTTGTGCCAGCAGAGCACTTGCAGGTCGGGTTGCTCTCAGCCTCCGCTGTCTTTCGCCACTGCAAGAGCCAGCTCGGTCTCTGAAGGACCTGGCTCAGCCCTTGACCAAGATGGCAGGTGTCATGCTTCCACTTCTGGTGCTGCCACAGATGTCGTGCCCCAGGACCTGGTGCCAGTGGGTGTTTCACTAAGCAGGGATACCATGGATGCTTCTTGGGATGTAAGGTCAATAAGCTGTGCCTTCACATATGGAAATGCAACATACATTTCTGAAGGGCTGGAGACTACTAACGAGAACCCCTGTGCTGTACATTACCTGCTGCAGTGACAGGTTCATACCTAGCCAGATAGATGTGTGTTTCTCAAGGAACAAGGTACAGTCTGGGGAAGCACTCTGTGGGCTCAGTGTTTACAGAAAACAGCAAACAGAGGAAGGCTGTGGTGTTGGAAAGGAATCACGGCACAGTTGCACGTGAGTCTGTCTGGTATCAAAGTATTAGAGAACAAATTGCACTACCCCCAACCTTAAGACTGCAGATAATGTGCAGCAATGAAGTTTTATCTGTGCTCAAGTACATATTTTTTATGCAGCTAAAGCAATGTCGCAGATGTTCTTCACTAGAATAGATTTTGTCTTTGCTAATCCTGTATTAATCTGCTGGTAGAGCTACATCTGCATTATTACCACCGGGCTCCTTGCAAAGAGGAGCCACTGCTCACAGGGGGCACGGTTCCTCTGCATCCCCCTTTGCGGAGCCGCAGCTCGGAGGTCAGGCTTGCTTGTGCCGGGGGGAGCACCCCGCACAGCCCCCGTTTCTATTACCACTACAGTGCTCTGCCAGGAGAGGGAGCTAGGACTCTGAGATTCAGTGGCCTTTGATGTTTTCTGTTCACAAATCATGAAGGTGTTACAGCTGTCCAACACTAACATAGGCTTTCCTGTTCGGCTGGGTGGATATTCAGGGGGCTCATGATTTTCCGTAGAGGCTATGTGCTGCAGAAAAGGTTCGGTTCCTGCTGGATCCCAGAGGACTCTGATGCTCCGAACCATGTTTTGAGGCTCTCAGTCGCTTTTTCTGACTACTCCCCCAGGTGAACTCCAATGGGAGTTTGGACTTGGTGAAAATGAAGTGAAGCCTACAGATTCTGGCATCATGCTATAGGTGCAAAACCACTGAAATGCAACCACCGCTGGAGTGGAGGTGGCAACCAACAGATGCATAGCAAGGCAAGCAACAGCTGGGAGGAGGGAAAAATTTTGGTTAAGGCTACCAGGTGGCACACAGATGTTTGACAACATTTCTTTTAACTTAGAAACACAAGAGCCTTCTTCCCCCTGCAGTATATGTGTTTCATTTTGAACAAGTAACTGGCAGCTGGAGAAAGTTATTAGAAAATGTTAAGTCTATGTTCCAGCACTTGCAACAGCAGCAGAATTACCTGTTCCCTATTCTGCCCAAGCTTTCTGTCTCCTTCTTTAGATATTGTTGGCCTCAAGTCAAGTTTTGCTTAAGTTATGTATCAGAAGGGGAATAAGTGGAGCTCCAAGCTTGTTTAAAGAGTAGAAAAGGGAGTTCAAACAAAGCTGGCAGAGATACCAATGCAACTATTATCTAGGTTCTGGATGTGGTTGGGCCTGCTGGTAAGAAAACAGGAAGTAAGTGAGAAAACAATTCTTAAAAATGTGAAAACCATCCAATTCTACAGGGCTCCACTCTGTGCTCAAACGTCTGTAACTGCTGATAAAAGAGCACACGTGATGAGAAAGTGCTGTGTCATTATCAAACGCCCTTTCAGTCTTATTTTCATTTCAGTTTTCTTCAAGTGCCAGAGTCTGGCAAGGGAAGGAGAATAACCTCATTTCTTCTTTGACTAATGAAATGTGGTCACTGACCAATCTGCCCTCTTTTCCTTCAAGACGGTGGATAGAGAGTTATGCTTCCCTCCTATTTTCTACCTGATTTGAAAGTAAGAACAGAGAAATTTGGTGACAATTTTGTAGGCTAGAAGAAGAGCTCCTCAAATGGTGCTGAGCACTGATAGCCAGGAGCCAAGCTAGAGAAAGGATTTTTGAATGATAACATGGTGTGAGCAACCACTGGAAATTGCGAATAGTGAGGAGGCTCCTTCATAAGAAGTGCATTTTATTGGTTCTGTTATGAGTCAGAAAAATCCTGTCATCTTCTGATGCCTCAGCCTATGTTACCCCATGGTCCAAGGGGTAACAGACTTTGTCTGCGGGCTGCTGGGAGGCACCACGGGGCACTGCAGAGCACTGGGAGAGAAGCTGCTCTCAGAAGCATGGTAAGTGGCCATCAGGGTACAGAAGGTGTTTGGTGGCCAGGCCCCCAAGTTTATGGCTCTTACCATTTGTGTGCTTGCAAAGGGCTCCAACTGATAAGGATGAATGGTGTGGAGTTTTGCATGCAGGAGCTGTGGTTGTGACTTCCCATCTCTGCACCAGCCAACGAGTTATTATAAAAATAAATACCTCAGTGGCAGCGGCAGCAGCAGCATCCCCAAGAGGCTATTTACTTCCACTGGCAAGAAACAATTCCTGCAGAGGAGCTCAAACCAAATCCTGCAGAGACCAGTGGGAACCTCTCCAGGCTCTTGCAAAGGCAGTTTGCACACTGGAGAAAACATTGGTGCTTGGTCATATTTATGGCCGTGTCAGTTAAAACATGTTGTCAGTTAACACCTTTTCTAACACAACATATATTTTCTAAAGCTGAAGGAAAGTGAGCTTTTTTATCACCTTTTATTTTTCAACTAGTTATTCTGATTTACTCCTGAAAATGCACAATGCTAAATGGTGGTTCATGGAGTGGCCAGCGATCAATTATTACCTTTTCATGTGCAAACTGATCCTAAGGTATCTATCAATCTCTTATAGTCCTATCTCCAGAAGATATGCCTGATTTCAGAAAACTGAAAACATATAAAGGAAGCTAAGGCAGGGTGACATTTGCTTTCCTTGGCTTGCTCTCTAGAAGATGTTTGACGGGTGAGTTTATTATCCGTAGGAAGAATGAACAAGCCAATACAGTCTTTTCAAGGTTTGCAGGTGCCTTAATGTAACTTGCTCATTTAATTTGGATCTATATACCTCATGAGAAGGGCAGAAGATTTTCATTTTCAAGGCCTTATTTAGCCATAAAACGTGTATCACGTTAGCTAAGAGCAGGTCTATGAATTTCATTTTATTTGGTGACAGGAGGAAATAGAGATGTATATATCACCCTTTCAGTAACTGCTATTAAAAGGTGCATGTTTCATGAAGAAACAGTGTATTCCATGTCATAACATCTTTTGTGAAATAAAATTCAGGGCATTTGTAGTATATGTATATGAAAAGTATCAGTTCACTCATATGTTAAGAGTATGATGAAAATATAAGCCCGTTTTGTGACTGGAGCTGGTCACACCTGGAAAATTAGGATGGATTTTGCTGGCTCCAACAAAGTCAGTAGGAGATTTTCTATGGCCTCAATGGGGCCAAAAATTCTCCTAGATTTCATACTATTATAGATACTGTACAATTTAGCCACCAAGGTCATTAAAATGCTATAATCCCTAGTGTGATACATGATGGGGTAAAAGCACTTACAAAGGTATTGCTTTCTAAACTGGTGTAATTATGGTAGTAATTCCCAAAGAAGGAGTATTGCAAATGCATTTCCAGTTCCAGTTTCTCAATTTTTTTGTCAGTGTTCATTACAGTAGTGATATGCTTGTGTCTAAATCTTGTTGATGTCCTTCCAGAGGGCACTAAAAACCCTAAAGTAAGTAAAGAAAAAATTAGTTGGTAATTCTGACTGGCTGCTGAATTGCCGCCTTTTGAGCCCTGTCCCTCAGCTCATAATCTATAATGTTCGCTCTTATGCTACACAGACTACTCACTCTTCGTTTATATTAATCCACTTACAGTTTGTCTAACTTAAAGGGAATTAGGGGGGAAAAAAAAAAAAAAAAAAAAGAAAGCCCTCCCCTCACCAAACTTGGATGATTGGGGGCTAAACAAGCTTAAGAGAGCTGTCCACACTTAGCTGTATTTTCAGCCCTCGGGAAGTTTGCAGGCGGGGTGAAGCTGCCCTGTGGGGCAGTGCAGTGGCGGGCAGGGGGGGGCTGGTGGGGTGGGGGGCTCGCTTCAGTGGGGCTCTGGTGACAGTGCATGGGGCTTGGGCCCCAAATCTCAGGGCAGAGGGTCTACCCCTCCTGGCGGTGCACAGGGCAGGTCCTGAAAGCCTCTTAAGGCACGGAAGAAACATACTGAGTCGTGACCATCCTTTTCCAGTGTTGAGGAGATGGACGTACAGATCTCTGAATTATGGCAACCAAAGATTCAAGGTGAAACAAACACCAAAGTCTCACATGGAGTGAGCAGAGTGCTTGACTGTTTCCTGACGGTGATCCTCTCAACAGTGATGAAAATCAGCTAGAGGTAAATAAAATTAAATGTTCTCTTTACGATAAATGAAAAATCTGATCTTAGGGCCCAATTATTTTTAACCTTGCAATTGCACTGCATTCCTCGGCAATCGGGGAGGCAGAGGTGCTAGAGGCTCTAGTATTTTGTTTTTCCCAGGGCTTGAGATTGGCCTTTGGTGCTCTGTAAATGGGTGATAAATGCATTTCCATCTTCTCCGAAGATGTCTAGCATCTGCATTTCTCTTTGCTTGGTAAAGCCACCTCCTTTCCACTGCTTAACTGAGCTCTTAGATGTTATTTGAACAAAGAAGTGCTGTTCTTTAGGCAAGAAAACCAGAAAAAAGCCCAGCATATTTATTCTCTTCCTTCGAGTGTGTCAGTCCTTTGACTAATGATGACAAGATTTCTGTTCCTGTTGAGTTGCTAGCTTGTTCGCAGGTGCTACCAAATAAATACATCAGTTTGGAAGATGATTTCTTGCAACTGTCTGGCAAATTGCAGTGACACAGTCAAGTCATTTCTCATATGCCTTTATCAGATAGCTACCAGATTAAAGACTAAATGAACAACACCTACTTTGATTAGATACCAGATTAAAGATCAAATGAACAATACTTACTTGGATTAGGTTTTTAAATGGTCACTGGGTTCACTGTGATTTTATATCTCCTCATTAGCCCCTGGAACAATTCAGTCACCAACATAACGTTGCAAAAAGGAGCTTGGTGTCTTCTAAGCTAGAAGGAAACCTGCAAATAGTAACATTTCATTTAAATACATCCCCTGAAACCCTGGTAATGTCTCAAATAGATTACCAGTTTGGACTTTCAGAAACCATGCAAATTGGTGTTTCTTACTGATGTTCCCAAAGAATTAAAAGCATACAACATTTACATCTCATGATTTGATAGACTCTTTTGTAGTAAATAAACCCAGGAATTTCTGTTTTTCTAATAGAGAATTTTGTTGATGTTTTGTACATTAAGTGTATATAGTACACAAAGAGTAATCCGTGTTTACAGCTTTTTTGAAAGTCCACAGTTAGAGACATGGAGGCGAGTGGATGTAATACTGAGCTGGGATTCAAAGCAATATCACCATGCTCTAGAATAGATAACAATAATCTGTCTGTGACAGACACATTTCTTCCACAGTTTTGGGATTTTATTTTTTTTTCTTTTTGACTTGTGGTCTTTTGGCTAGTACTACCAAGAAGCCATCACATTCTAGGCCAGGATCTCCAATATTTACACAGCGGATGTTGCAGCCCCTTGGTGAATGTGGCAGTAGCATAACCATCTGGAGGAGGTGACAAGATTTAGCGTGAAAGGTTTTGTGGTTTGATCCTCCAAATAATAGTAATAAAAAATATGTAGTAATATAAGTTATCAGCATTATTCTCCAGCCTATGTTGCTTCTACACTGGAAGAAATTGTGGTGAAGTTACATGTGGCCTAAGGCTGACTACAATGGCTATTTCTTTGGTCTGAAAAAACAGTGTGCAATCAACATTGTTAACATCCCCCAGCACTTGATTAACCCAAATGCTTGGGTAAAGATTAATTACCCAAACCTTTACTTAATGAAAATGAGAAAGTAGACATACCTCAGTGTCTTCTCACTTCAAAAGAAAAGCTCATGCCATAAAGATTTTGCAATGAAGCCTCCATCTTACAAAGACTTGCAGAAAAGCTGAAGTTGTGGCCTCACCAAAGTGTAGGAGACAACTCTGAGGGCCCGGCTACACAAGAGTTTAGCAGCTAATGATGGCCATGTAGGTGAACAGCATATAAGTCAAGCACCTTAAGTAAGACACTATGGAATAGAGGGCTGCAGTGTGTTTTACTGGTATAAAAGGGCTCAAATGTCACAACTGGTGGCTTTGGTTGCTATAATAACAATTATACTAAAATTAGTGCCTGATACATTAAATAATTTCTTCATGATAAATAATCTGATCAGTTTTATGAGAAGGACAGAAAACTTGATAGGACATATAATCTACTAGGACAGCAGGAACTCTCTGACATTACTCATGTATCTACATGGGAAACAAGAAAGCAAGAAAGTGTAGTGCTTCAAGCATATTCTGAAAGGATCATCGTACAGAAAATTTCTCTCAACACAGAAATCAAAAGGTTTATAACAGGGAGAGGCAGTGCCTGCTCTGCAGTGACAGCTTCATGTTTATTTATTCTAGAAAAAATAAGAAGGAGATACTGAAGTAAAGACAAGATAATTTTATTCCCAGATCAAATAAAGGAGCACAGAGTGTGTTCTCATCAAAGTGATTACTTTAGGGGGAACTAATTCAATGAATGTTATTAAATGAAACAACTTCTTTATAGGGCATCTCACATTAAGGATTTTAGTGTAAGTAATATTTCTGTCAGGCAAAGTGATGCAAGACAAAACATCTGGTAGAAGATACAAAAAAAACCTTTAAGAAGGCGCTGAGTAACAAGACGTGAATAAGAACCATTGTGAGAACTCATATAAGATGGCATTTTCTCAGAGAGTGCATGCATTTATGCATCCTTACAGAGGTATTCCTTAATAAATACATACTTTAAAAAATGTATTCTATTTACTATACTTCCTCTGCAGCAAATTATCCCTTTGCTTAACAGCTCTGAGGAACAACAATGTCAGGAGCAAAAATGACTGTTGTCCTTTCACTAGTTGCTTGAAATCTTTTATTTTAAATTAGCTTTTAGGTGCTGGTATATGTAGAGCTAAAGTAAATGGCTGCTCAGCACAGACGGCTGGGACAAATCCTCAGCTCTATAGGAGCTGTCTTCAGTGCAAACCTGAAAGACTTGCATGTCTCTCCTTCCATCATGCTGGAAGCATTAGGAGTAAACCCTCACAGTGCTGGGCATGAGGTGCAGCCAAGAAGTAAGTTTTTACAGATACCATGCTTTCTCAGTACATTTACACACATTAGCACTGGCAATCAGAGCTAAGAAATGTAGACCTATTGTGTCTTTTTGTATTCTGAAATGGACATCCGTATATCAGCACACTTGAAGTCCTACAGCTACATTTTATTACCCTAGAATCTGAAAGGTCTCAAGGGGTAATTATTTATAAAATGACTAAAATATCTTGCCTCGGGTGCAGAGTTCTGGAGAGCCGTGTCTTCTCTCAGGGTCATGAGAGTTAGAGATGAAAAAGCCTGACTGCATCATCTTGTATTGTTCCCTCCAGTGCCTTTGCTAGTAATTTATCAAATCTGTATTTATCTTAGTATTTATATATGGCTCCCATTGCACCACTTTGCAATATTCAATTCCTTTATTCTCACAAGGGCCCTATCTGGTACATTCTGCATCACGTCTGATGCAGACTTGGAGAGAAGGTTCATAGCAACAGAAAATGACAGGAATGTAGTCCCTTTTCCTTATTTGCTACCTCACTCACTAACTCCTGATTCGATTCTCATCTGATGGGGCTTCTGTCTCTCATATCGGAAAGATGAAATGAGTAGGAGAGTAGGTGGGAACTGAGTTTGTTCTGAGACGTGAAGGGCTCAGAGTTGTCCTCTGTTTTCTGCTACTTTCTTCCACAATATTCAGGACTTTGCAGGAACTACAGAATTTACAGAATATCTCATTGCAATTATTTGGTCAAATTCTATGGCTTTTATTATTCAGGAGGTTTGACTGCAAAATGAACATGTGCTTTTTGTGCTGGGCACTTGCTGAAGTAAGACCTGCGTGTTTTAACCCTAATTTTTTGTTTTCTTTAATTCCCTTAATTTCTCAATAAAAATCTACCAAAAAAAAAGAAAACAGAAAACCCTAAATACTTAAATAAATAAACAATCACCCCAAAATTTTTGTTTCTCCTTGGATTGGGCAGTTTTCCAAATCTTTAAATCCTCACTATGACCAAATATTACTAGCCACAAGTGCTGAAATGCCGTCTTCAGTGGCCAGATGTAGAGACACTAGAGATCCTTTCTCCAGCCCAACTCTTCTCTGCAACAAGAGACTTTGCATCTGGGTGTTTCCTGAAGTACCGGATAACCCCAGAGAAAGGCTGTTTGGGTTGGGTACAGAATCAAGAGCAAATTGTTTGGCGAGTCAGTGTCTGCCTTTGTTCTTTATAATTCTCCCAAGGAGGGAAGCACAGCACATGCTAATAGCTATTTATGCTCATGCTGACTTGCAAATATGGTGGATAGAAACAGCCAAGTGACACATGGGAAAACAGGACTTGAGAACTCTGCTGCCCTAGGAGAGTTTAAATGATAAAAACACTATCCAAGAATAATGGAGAGCATATTTTTTATGGAAAATATATTTCTTGTAGACCTAGACCCACTTCATTATTAAACTTAGAATTCCCCAGATTTTTATTACCGAAGTGCGCTGTCTTCAGTCACAGCACTTACAGGTAATGTCAGAACCTGCTGGCACAAATCACCAGTTCTGGCTGGAATGGCTTATCGGTCATTTGTACAAGCCATCAGCGAAAGTCCGGTGGAATAATAATAACACAGAATATGAGAAAGTCTGTTAGGACTCTCTAAAAAATTTAGAAAGTTACCTACAAATATGGAAAAGGAGGTGCAAGCACTGGCACTTTCACATCTAACCCTCAAACAGCCATTCTTTCCCTGTCAATTTGATAGTAATACAAGTTTTGAATAATACATTGAAAAGACTGTGATCTTAAGGACTTGTTACAAACATTTTCTCAACGGTCCTAATCCAGACTGGAGGCTGGAGGCTTTGGCTACAGGCTAAGGGTTGATTCTTGTTTACCCTCTGGGCACTTTTCACAGTTCTGGCAGTAGAAAACAGCCTTGAAGTGTTTGTAAAATATGGTATACATTTGCACTGTAGCAAATAAGAAATGAGTCCCAAAGTCTTTAATGCTAACGTTGGTATGAATGTAAATTTAATAGACCCGCAGTTTTTTTCATAACAGCCCCCATACTTTCTCTTTGTGAGTCACAAGAGAAAACAATCATTCGATAAAAAACATTTTTACCTTAGAACCATACAAAGAAGTATTATCGTTTTTTGGGAAGAAAAAAGCATAAATTCAGTGTTATTTTCCATTTATTTTTTATTTTACTTTTTACACATAACAATATAAGTCTTCCTATTACTCCTATTATTAACATACAAAAATGTTCAACAAAGAAATTGGCTCCAATTATGAATCTCTCTGACTTGTTCTAAACCACGGATGTTAATTCCAACACTGGTCTGTTAGCTGTATCATTCTTTCATTCATGAATGTGTAATGAGAATTTCTGGGGATACAGAACCTCCTCTGACCACATATTTTGAGATGAGATGAGGAGGACAGATGCTGATCTGACTTAAATGGTCACCTTTGCAAATTTTGTATTAAGGGTTTTGCAATGCACATAAATGCTTTTATTATAAATAAATGCAAAAAAAGCGTATTTAAAAAACCTCTAATATCACATATCTGTTTCACATCTTGTATCTTATTTGAACTTAAACTTAATCATGGCAAATGAAACTGGTTAAAACACTTCGCACTAGCTTTGTAGTTTCACACAGATTATTTACTTTACTTTGCTGGATTTTTCTCATGGACAAACCTGAAGGAGTAGGCTAAAAATCATAGACTACCAAGTAGTCAGTGAAAGTTTCTTCATGCCACGTAAAGAACTGACCTAAAGACTTTATTATTGTCTTAAGGGCAGCTCTTTTCCAGCCTCATTTTTAAAGTTCATTCCTCCATGTAGGCAAAGTAATCATGAAAATAAACAAAAAATGATATTTAAACTTTGTAAAGTTTCTGTATTTAAAGCATGCAAGCAGTTTAGCTTTGTCAGTACATCAAGATGCCTGAAAATTGAGTTGTAAAGGAAACTAGACACCCAATCTGCCATGGAAATGTGTAAGATCATGAATTGGATTTAATGGGCTCCAATAAATCATAACATTAATACTATTCCATGATACTTCACCTTAGCACCAGATTAAAGAAAACCCATCTCAAGTTGAAAAACATATGCCTTAAACCCTCCAAGTTTGAGAACAGAGCTGTGCAAGCCATTTGCTATGAAACCTGTAAGGACATTAAGCACATCTGACTTTTGGTTTCAGTACAGACATGAAACTTGGATGAAATATTCTTAAAAATTTTAGTCTTTAGAATTTAATATAGGAATTTTCAGGACTAACGGACCTTTATAGATTAGCATGTTTGTAGCAGTTTTAAAAAGAATTGAAGAGAACATTTGTTTTTTTGGATGAAGAAACATAACCCATTTCACAAATCCCTTTTACCAAAACATCAGAGAGAAATAATTTAAAAACTTACGAGTTGTGAATCTTGGATTATTAACAGCTTAAAAAAATTGCAAAGACTCAGTAACTTTATTAGATACATCTATTTTGCCTGGATTTTCTACCTGGAATTCCTATCCCTTCTTTGAAATCACCTATCATCAAAAAAACCCAAAACAAAATGATAAAATGGGCTCTCATTTGTTTAAAAGCCAGTGGAGATTCTTCAGGGAGTTCTTTCTTCTGTTCTGCTTTTTTTTTTTTAGCATGACTACAAGTTAACTATCTAAAATTGTGGTTGCAGTAGAAACTTCTGTCATGTGGAATGGAAAGGAAAAAATATTTTGGCAACTGACTAACTTTAACCCAGAGCGTCTCCGTTACTTAACATTTGGTTAGAGTATTATTTCTAAAGTTCATCGACATGAAAATGAAACCACCTCTTTGGGAGCTTCCAAGTGTGAACAAGGAAAGAGTTTCATACAATTTTCCAATTGCACTTTGAAGGACAAGGAAATTGTAGCATTCACTTATTTCTGGCATTGAATCTCACTTCAAAACTGTAGAAGACATTTTTTCAATCAAGTGTTGCACATCGTTTAAACAAAACTCTGAAAAAGACAATTAATTTGCCAACCTGGGAGTCTAGCAAAGAAAGAGAGATTAAAATATATATATAAATGTAACAAGCCATAGAAAGGTCGCAGAAGTGCAGGCACAATTACATAATATGGATGGTTAGCATAAAGATAATCCAGAAATTCTTAGTTGTACTAAATATAGAGACTCAAATGCGAGAATGAAGTAGAAAGCAAAGCCTCCAGGACCAGATTGGAGCGAAACAGAAAATTTCATCAATCCTAAGCTTGCATTGGGAAGGGCGAGGCATGTGCCCTGGCGCCTCTGAGCTCCTTTGGAGCGTGCTCAAAAAGCATGTATGTTTGGGCACAGAGAAGGTAACTCCTGCCTCTACCCACGTGGGCTTCCGCTGTGTTTCTGGTCCATGGTCTCTCCCAGCAGCCACAGATCCATTCCTTCCCTTGCTGGAAACCTTAGTCACTTATAAACAGTCATGCAAAGATCTACTCTTTTCCCCTTGTTACTAGTCCAGTGTGTTATTAGACATTAACACACAGAAAGAGAAACAAATAACACACAAAACTTGTGCAGGAGGTTTTCATCTACAATGGAAAAACCTAAGCCCTTGAAGAGTCTACACATGCCGTTTATGAGCAAACACTCAACTGACAGCCATGTTCTTGTATGAAGCAGGCATCTTTTGGGTTTGTAATTCCTCCAAGAGATGCTGAATACGCGGCTTCCTCTGCAGCAGGACAGATTTCCTGAAAGAGCCTCTTTCCAAAAGTTTTGAATGATTGGATGTGGGAAAGACAGCATGGCTATTTAGTAAACTTTGGCTAAAGGAGGTTGTTAAAAAGCCATAAAAGAGAGTTAAAAATTCACTGTTTCTTATTTCTAGTAGAAACAGAGGAGTTTCTTCACACTGCTTCAGAAAAGGGGAATCTTCTCCGGCAGAGAGGGAGTGGGGAAATGGGCAGCAAGGACAGAATCACAACAGCTGACTGTCTGTGCAATTTATGGCATGATTTTTCAGAGAGAAGTACCCCGTCTGTGCAGACTAAAGAAACTGCCAGCAGTAGAAACAGGCAGGGTTTTTTTTATACTTGGAGGTGCTGGTGACATTTCCCACTTGAAGCTAGGGACAGAAATGTGGGGTGGAAAAGGAGTGCTAGAAGTATTCCCTGACATGTTTAAACACAGTTTTAACAGCACTAGGGCCAGGGTCACCTAAGCCATCAACATTTTTAATGCAACTGGGCGTTTGGTTTTAGCATGTTCTGAGAGTTCATACTGAGAATTTCCATACTTGCTTCACTCTATGCAAATGCCAGCCTGTTTTTCAACTGCCAATACATATGAGTGGTGAATTTGCACTCTGACTTGTGTGTAAGAGACATACCAGAAAGTGGATGAGTTTTGTCTTTGGCAGTGCAGCAGAGCTTTTAACATGTGATTCACTTACTAGCCTGACACCAGCCTTTAAGAGCTGCTGTGGTGATTTTTTGTCCTAAAAATGTGATGTCTTTTCCTACTGTCTTTCTGGGTGTGACAGAAAAGGACATTACTCAGGTTTTGCCTTCAACATCTCAATAGTTTAAAGGAGTAAATAAAAAATAGTAACAAGAAACGAAGGGAAAATCTCAAGCAAGCCCCATAATTATGTTCTCCCACCCAAATAGCCTTGCTGGCATTTGGAATTTCCTCATACCATCAGGATTTCCTTTCCTGTTGTACGGTTTAAGCTTTCTATAGTTTTTGTGCACCCAGAGCAGAAATATCTGCCTCTATTCCCTTGCAAATACTCTACAGTAATCAGAAATGAACTGACAATACAGTAGGACCTTGGCAGTTTCCCAGTGAAATCAAAGATGGGAATTGCTGGGAGAGTTTGCAGTGGGGACCCAGCTGGTGAATGCTGTGACCAGACCGGGCTGACAGCACCCGCAGAGCATCGCCTGCAGGGCGAGGCGGAGCAAGCGAGGGGGAAAGGTGGCTCTCAGCCAGTGCAGAGGCAGGAGCTTGGGCCCTGCTCTACGTGTGTGACAGACATTGCACTCAGCCATGGTCACCATGCTGGAAATGAGGTGGATGTTGGTCATACAGCTTCTTTTTCATGTACCACTGGCCACAGAATCAAACCAAGCAAATCTAGGAGGCTGGCTAAGCTTGGGCAAGTCAGAATGGTTATCATATCAATAGATCATATTGCAGTATTGACCCTGATACAGGAAGATAGTGTTTTTTGTCTGAGTCACTCAAACACCGAAATATGTGCTTGACTTTAAGCCTGGGACTAAATCCCACTAAAATACTGTTTAGGACACAGAATAGTTACTATGAGCTATAGTTACTTAAAGCCAGAGTAAATTTAGAGCAATAATATACATGATTTTTAATAAATGCAGGTAATGAGACCTAGCAGAACAGCAG
>NW_009209843.1:41025-87194 GCF_000690835.1 Fulmarus glacialis
TGCAGCCGGATTGTAAGAAAGATCTAAATTTAGACAAGAGCAAACATAAACATAGACAACATGTAGCAAGTTTTTCTATCCCACTTGTTTATATATGCCATGCTTTTGTCTCACTCATCCATCCCAAAATGTCAATTTGGGTGCCGCTGTTTTTTTGTTCTCCACTGAAGCACTTAATTATCAGGAGGTGCTGAAAGTGAGCTATTGAAATTTCTCTTCTGCCAGGCACCCATACAATGGGGGATTTCAACTATGGAAATGGTAACGCTATTCTTATAACTTCATTACACAGACCAGTTCAAATACAAACCGTAAATGAGGAGTTCCGCAATCGGGAGGTATACATGCATGCCAGCATCATGCATTCAGAAATCCAGATTTAGTCTTCCAAAATGATAAACCTGGCTTATAATATTCTTTAAGAAACAGATGTTTGTCTTGACTATCACAACCTATACAGAAACTGAGCTCTTAGTAAGAGAGGGAAGGCTTCATAGGTTTAAAGAAAGAAAAAATCAAGGTCCAGTTAAAACTATCTTGACATCTGAAAAACAAAAGAAAGAACTGGGAAAAACAACACTATCTATTATTGTAAATATTCTGGATTCTTTCCTGGAAGCGGAAAAAGGAGGAAAAAAGGCCTTCTATAGATATATGTAAGAAGTTGAAGGTTTTGATTTGATCAGTTACTGGCATGATGCCATAAATGACAAGATTCTTCAGTAAGATTATCCAACACTAAAATCCTGATATATAGGGTTATTTAGATCCAAAGTCTTGCTGAAACCAGAGGAATTTAGGATCCAGTCCTTAATTCAGTTTAGATTTACAAGGCAGGACTCTCTGTAGAGCTGAAAATTAATCCTGCAGACAGGTAGTTCTGGCACTGTTCCAGCTCTTGTAAAAGCTGTGATGTCTTTTCTGAAAGGTCCAGAAACCCATGCAGTTTCTGGAAGTTCATCCTTTTGAAGATACCTACTTCAGTCACAAATGCACCTGCTTCTTACACCCCACTGAAAGAATAGCACCTCTTAAAAACAGTCTGCTGATAATACAGCCTCTGTCTTAAATGGGAATTTAGCTATAAAGTACAGAAATGGTTTGGACATTCACAGCTTTTACTATCTCCGTCTACATGCCCAGTACATACAGTTCTATGATATACCTCTTCTTACACGTACAACAAATGCTGCACTATGTTTCTTAAAACTCATTATCTGTGCACTTGCCTTCATTATGAAATTTGGTTGTATTTGGACTTGACATAATGATGACCATAACTGACCTGTCAGTGTAGATCAGAGCAAATCATACTCAGCATGGCAGGTAACTGTGATTAAACCTTGGCCCTATTTCATAATTCAAACAAGTGTCTCAAGACATGACTTGGAAGGGCCCTAATAATCAGACCATTTTCAAAGGTACAGAAATTTTGTCAATATAAGACAATAATAGGGAGACAAGAATTTTAAAAATCAAAGGAATTAATGTGACATATATGCTGCAGACTGTAGTTTAATACACAGCTATCTGCAGCATTTTTACGGAGGCATATGAGAGATTTTTAAGGTAACCAATGGGAAAGGAAGGTATAACTTCCTTTCAGAACATCATCCTGTACCTTTAAAATCACTGTTGGAACATGCCAGTGTTTTCAAGCTGCTCTCTGCCAAAATGCCTAACGTGTCGTGTTATCTGCAGCAGTGTGTGCTATTCTTTCACAAATCAAAGCAGGTATTCAAAACTGGACACATATGAGTAAAAGGACTAGGGAAGTGATCGTGCCCCTGTACTCGGCCCTGGTGAGGCCGCACCTCGAATACTGTGTTCCGTTTTGGGCCCCTCACTACAAGAAGGACATTGAGGTGCTGAAGTGTGTCCAGAGAAGGGCAACGAAGCTGGTGAAGGGTCTGGAGCACAAGTCTGATGAGGAGCGGCTGAGGGAACTGGGGCTGTTTAGCCTGGAGAAGAGGAGGCTGAGGGGAGACCTCATCGCGCTCTACAACTACCTGAAAGGAGGTTGTAGCGAGGTGGGGGTTGGTCTCTTCTCCCAAGTAACAAGCGATAGGACGAGAGGAAATGGCCTCAAGTTGCGCCAAGGGAGGTTTAGATTGGACGTTAGGAAAAATTTCTTCTCCGAAAGCGTTGTCAAGCATTGGAACAGGCTGCCCAGGGAAGTAGTTGAGTCACCATCCCTGTAGGTATTTAAAAGACGTGTAGATGTGGTGCTTAGGGACGTGGTTTAGTTGTGGACTTGGCAGTGCTAGGTTAATGGTTGGACTTGATGATCTTAAAGGTCTTTTCCAACCTAAACGATTCCATGATTCTATAAAAAGTAGAATTGGCACATGCAGTATTTTCTACACGTGAATGGAACAGGACCTGAATATAGCCCAGGAATGATTTACAGTATTTTAAGATCAGAGCATTTTATTCTTTTGGAGGCTATTTGTTGGTGCTTGTTTTTTGTGGAACATAATATTCTCAGGTACGTCTCAGAAGATAGCATCGTAACATATAGCAGTGAATGGATCTACGTCTACATGGGTTCACTAGATATTGATCTGGATATGTCTTCTGGGAATAGGCAAGAAAAAAAAGAAGGATTTTTCCCTTTTAAATCTGCATTAGGAATTATACAGTCCTCCAGCGGAGCCCCTAGCTGGCTGTATGTGCTTCTTTGTTTCCTGTAGGGAGAGGGATATAAAAAGTGCAGATAATGAAACCTAACTAGAAGGGTAGGCCTCTTAAAAGTATTCATTGTCTGGGGAAAAAGGGAGGAAGGAACTCACCTGACCTTGACCACCCAAGCTTTTAACACTCAAAAAGACTTTCAAAGCTTTCTGAAGGAGATTTACAGCTGTGAAAGGACGCTGGAATTACACTGTGGCAGAAGGAATATAATTTGTCTTTGCTTCCTCCCCTCCCCCAAAAGCACCCAAGTCACTTCTGCATTTTTAGAAGTATAAATATGTTGTTTTGGGAACTGATTGACAGAATCAAAGGAATTCCTGGCTTAACACCCTCACACAGTCTCTCCCTCCAAATTTCTAGCACTTCTCTTGTACTGGCTGCCTTTGCCGTGAGAACCAGTCTCCACGTCCCACCTCTCTGTGCCCCTGTAACAAACGAACCCATCGCCCAGGGACTGTGGCTGGTGCAATTAACACGTTACAGCTGTGATAAGTTCCTAAAAGCCCTTTTCTTGCTGGTAAAGATAGCTGTTGTGGGCAGGCCACAGTTCTCAGCCTGCTGGACTCTTGTTACCAATAACAGTCCAGTCTGGATGCCTCCTCACTAAACTATGGCAATATTATTGCTGGCTCTAACCCCGGAAGGTCCAGATAGGGTTAGAGATCCACTGTGCTGCACACTTGAAATTCACAATGTCTAAATTTTGTATGATATTATTATTGTGCTAATATGTCCAAATAGCAATAACCAACAATGATATCTGCTTCCAGAAGCAGCGAGATTATTACTCCAGTCACAGTAGATTTCCCTTGGAGCAAGTTCGACCCTCTGTTCAGACCTCCAAGAGAAACTGTTTTTGTCAAAGACTTCTTGAATAATGGGGAATATACAAACAAAGCTCCTTGAATTCTCAGCATCTAAGGATCCTGTTTCAGTTTAATATACACCAACACAGGATTGTTCTGGTGGCAAAAGCAGGTGCTTTTTTATTCGTATTGTATTTGAACAATTTCGGGGTCTTTGGGGTTTTAGTGCCTCAGGGTACAAAACAATGATTCAGTGCCTTGGAGAACATCTCTCTAACAATTTCTTCCAGTCAGAGAAGCCACAAAACCAGAAGAAAGTTTTCTTTTTTACACTTCTTTTCACGCATTGAGGAAATGATTAGAGGCTGGGGCAGCTTCTGGCAGGTGCAACTCCCAAAGGGGCCCTGTGCTACTTATCTCCACGGTAGGCAATATGTCAGATACTGTGCTTAACTTCTTCACAGAGTCGCAGCCTGTCTTACCATGCTCCTGCCCAAAGAGATGTTTTGGGGTGCTGGGATCTCTGAATCTGCTTTGAAGTTCTCTACTGAAGGTAAAAAAGGCGTGACAAGCTACAGGAATGTGATCTCTTCCCTTCTCTCCTGTCTCTCTGCTACAATGTATTTTAATGAACATTCTGGAATAGATCAGTAGAAAAACCCTGAATATAAGCCTGTGTGAAATGCAGGAATTGGGTATCTGAACTTTGCAGCTGACTTCTACACTTAAAATATCAAAATCGCAGGAAGGACTGTGTTCCCTGATTTTTGGAAAAAATTGTACAAATTTATTTGCAAACGTTACAGCTAGGATCTTCCTGAATTATTTTATTCATTAAGTTTCTTCTTTACAATCAGTATTCATTTCATAAATCAATAACATATGGGATGTATCAATATACTCAAGTGAAGATGACATGTTCATAACTCATGCAGCTGTTTTTTTCACACCTGAAACAGAATATAATGCTCCGTATCAGTGCTCATCCACAGCTGTATCACATAAATAAAAAAGTAGTGTGAGAGGAAAAAAGAAACAATGACTTAAAAGAAAATTCAGCTTTCTAACCGCTGCACTTTTAGTTAGGAAAGCTAAGAATCTGTTAAGCACAGTTGTGAGAAGTTATTATTTCGAGATTAACTCTTTCTCAGGGAACACTGCACTGCTGACTATAATCTGTGTGATTCGAAATGAAATGTGTAAGATGGCACGTGTGAAAGAAAGCACCACGAGGAGAAACAACTGTGCCCTGGGCAGGGAGCAGTCCCGGGAGCAGCACCGCATCCCCCGGCCTCGGTGCTTTTTAGACCAGGAGGAAGAGGTTGTAGACTTTGCTGCGTGTGTCTGGTGCTTTACTGAAGATCGTTCGTATCTTCAAGACCTAGCTGCAGTTCTCTAGGGGAACTCAAAGAGCCGAGACCCACATCCCTCACAGCCTCCCTTCTCAGAGCAGAGCAAACTTGCCCTTTCACCATCAGCCACTTCTGCTGAACGCTAAAACCTCCCCTTGCTTGTCTTTTCTCCCCTCCCTCCAGCACGTCTTGCTCCTCAGGCAATGCTCAGAGACAGGAGCCCTTGCTCGCCTGGCGGCACCCAGCCTTTCCCCTGTCCGTGGCCCGGCACAGCCGTGCACCGCGAGCGGCCCTGGAGCGGCAGCAGCTCTGCCGTCAGCAGGCGGGCAGAGAGGGGACGGGGTCCCCACGCCTCGGCCCCTCACAGCTCCTGATTTCCAGCAAGGCTCAGACAGTCTCCTCTTAATATTGACACTTGGTTGCCCTACTTAAGCTTCCTCATGCCATGTAGTTGTGGGGGTGATCACTACAGATCAAATTCTGATTATTTTGTTCGAAGTACACAAACACCTCAAGATTCTTTTGTAAGTGCTTTCCACTCTTTTCTTTTTTTGCCAGCACTGTTTGATTTAAAAAGATCATCTGTAGATAGAAATGAAAAAAAATTCTAAAAATTTTAAAATATCTGCCAATTCTGAGACTTCAGAAGAGAAAGAATTAGCCACTGGTTGTATCAAGCCTAGCCAGGACCAACGCTGTATGGTCTTGCAGCAATTATGTTAATAAATGCCCTGATCCCAGAACAGCGCTGGCCTTTGTTGATCATGTTTGCGAACAAATAAAGTAGCAAACAGAAAGCATAGTAATGATCACACTCCACCAGGAACAGCTAGAAGGGAATCGATATTTGCCAAATAGACCGGGAGACACCTGCAATTGACCCTTTTCCAAACTTTTTTTGGGATCTAACAAAATAATGGAGGCAAAAATACCAACTAATAAAAATTCATCTACTTAAGGGAAAAGAAAAGGTTTATGAAACTCCTTCCTGTTCCTTGTTCCCTGCTGTCTGTTACAATCTATTGCAGGACTGTGACAGCGTTTAGGAGTTTAATGCCCGTGGAACAGAAAGTTGTCACAGGTTGATGGGCTCCTGCTGCTAGATAGTGTCCACATCATTAATCATGGACACTTATCTCCTTCGCCTCACAGGAGAGCCAGTAGTGACACTCGCTCACTGTACAGTGGAGGACACCAAAAACTACAATCTACCCGTGGTAAATTTACCATGAGATTGTGACAAGGATCATAGACAAATACGGGCTGCCTTGCAGCTCAGGAGCACGTTTATCACCCCGTGATGATGACTTTGGCTGACCGCTGGCCTTCCAAAAAACGACTCACACCTGCAGACTCGACACTGTCGCTTGGCCCCTGCGCCCGGAACCGCACAGGGTGCGGTTAAGTGCGGTCCCCTTAAACTGCCGCTGCGCAAGCGCCTCCGTTTGCAGTTTGATCTGATGGACCAGTAAAAACAACAACTAAGTTTACTTTTGAATAGAAAGGAACTTTTTGTCTTTGCATTAAAAACCCCTTTGCTTTCATTTGACACAAAGGAATTTTGTGTGAAAAAAATAATTTGCTTTATTTTCTTGAAGACGTTCCTGATGTAATTAAAATGAAAGGCTAATTTTACACTGCAATCACAAGACAGGGGTGTAATAAGGGGTTCTAATTCTTCTTAGACTCAGTACCCCAAGTGTGTGGAGAAGTAGAAAATGGGTCAAAGATGCTGGAAACCCAGATTAGCTGAAGTTCTAAATAGGACTTGAGTTTACAAGTCCATTTTCAAAAAACTATTATAACTAATATATTATAAAATATTCTAACTGCTGTTAACATTTTCTCTTCAAGCTGTCCAATGCTACAGGGAGATCCTTAAATATTCGTTTAACGAGAAAAGAAGTGAAAGACGGTAGTCCCCTTATAATCTGGTAGTCAAGTCACTTGGAGATTTGGGAGACGTGCATAAAAACCCAGCGTCTACATAAACCAGAGCAAACATCTAAATCACACTCTACCAAGCTACCAAGACAAGATGCAAACACACACATTATAAAATATTCTGGGTATTTCTTCAGCACTAGCTAGAACAGGGACAGGAACCCATTGCATAACTTATTCATCATAAGGGAGAGAATAACACAACTGTCATCCCTTCCGTCTCTATTTTTTGGCACTCATCCACAGAATTTTTTAAAAGCCAAATTCTTCTGGCAAGTGCAACATAAATTCTCCAAATAGGATGAGTTATCCTGAAATCATAGTTTCAGCAAATACAATATGGTTAAGAAGAAAAAAAAATAATTACCCACTTCTATGTCTTATTGGAGGGAAGGTAGATGGCAGCGTATTTAGTTCCTTGAGATATCTAAATCAAACTACTTTTACACAAAACATACCCAGAAATTTAAAACAACTAGATTTGAGTATTTGGGGAGAATTTTCCCATAGGAGGTTGGGCTAACTCTAACCCCTCAAAGGTTTTTTAATCAGTTGAACAAGACTTTGTTTTTATATTCAAAAATTTTAATGTTCTGTTGTATTACTCACTGCTTAATGAAAAAAATGAAAAAAATCCTACACATTGAAACAATGTAAGCCTAATATATTAAATGGTAGTGTGGTTTTTTTTTTTTCCTAGAAAATACTTTTTTTGCAGGCCATACTTTTCTGTAGAAACCTGATAATTTACCTTGGACACTTCCCATTACATGAACCAGGATTTCCTTTAGATCTGGAGCAGTACTAATGAAATATGACATGTTTATAGGCAAACAGCTCTCTTGATACTCGCAGCTCATATCAAAGGGCTGGTCAGTGTTTCCTTTAGTTGCTTTGGAGCAGCTTTTGCATTCAATAGGCAGAAACTGGACATCTCGAATACCAAAGAACGTCACAACTAATTATGTAATGACACAGGGAGTGTTATTTTTCTTCTTCACTATTTTCTTCTCTATTGCTTTTACCCGTTTGTATGATCTATAGTGTGTCCCATAAATAGAAAAAATAAGCCAACCCTTACTGCTTTTTAAAACTGAAAAAACATCTTATTGGATGACAGTTCCAACAAATGATAAGAAGAATATATTGATGAGGATGAAGTACTTTGAAATGATTTTGCTTAGAATTTACTGTTACAAACACCGAAGGTGGTATTTTGATCCCACTGTGGCTTAAAATTGGTGTAATTTTGCTGAGTTAATTTGGCTATATTGAGACATAACCGAGGTCAGAACTGCATCTTGATGCTGTTGTGAGTGAATAAAGGATCAATCAATATTAAGTTTATTCTTTCCACGTTTGTGGTTTTTTGATGGCCTGTAACAATGAGACACCAGTGTGCTACTATTATCCTTTATAAAGAAAACTTATCTTGGCTTGGACTTTACATTTCAGATCTTCCTTTTGATATTTTCAGATAGTTTCTCTGCAAAGACATGCATGTTGAAGGGGAGCAATAAGATGTTGTTCTAGCTGAGATGCTGACAAAGCTAACTCATGCAATTTATTTTTTTTCTTCATGAAATTCACATTGCTTGATCTTATTTTGAAAATGAAGTAAACTCAGTGATACCAGATCACAGAAATAAAAGATCCTTTTTCTTTCTCTCCATAAAACACTTAATTCTTTGCTGTATAATGTAAAAGAAAAACATGCAAACCACACACAAAAGAAAAAAAGATAAAAAGAAGGGTATGTTCTTAGGTGATTCTGACCTGATCAGCTATGATCACTTAGATGCAGCATATATCTTAATCTTTCGTGCCACTGGGTATCCATAGTATTGTATTACATAGCTAGAAGCAAAATGAGTGACCAGAGAGAAGTCATCTTTATAGCAAAAATGGAAATATTTAAGCAGAAGATAATCGTCAACCTTTTCAAAAATTTTGAATGTTTGGTTATGAACTCATTTTGAGGTTACTAGAAAAATTCCAGTCACTTTCATATTTTCCCAATTTTTTCACTAGTTGTATGTTTTCAGACATATTAGCCTACTGCAGGTACGTTTGTAACCTCCCCCCATGCAAACACAGCCTAATGGAGACACTCGTTTCTTGCCACAGAATTGATTTGAAAGATACGCTTTGCACATATTAGCCTATTCTAATACCAGACATATTGTAAACCTTTATTAGTGATTATGGGTCAAACAGTCAAGGTAGAAAGCAGGAATACTTATTCACCTTGAATTTATTTCAGGTTTAGTCATTTTTCCCATGTTTGAGTCTGTCTCTCTTCACCTTGCAAACCCATGAATGAAATCTAGAATTAGTGCACGTGAATAATTTGATGTAACCACATACAGTATGTGAAAGCAAAGCCCAGGAAGAAAGAATAACACGACAGGAATACACCTGTCTTTCTGACTTCAAATGTCATGTATTCCACTGGTCTGATAAAAAGTTATACTTGTAGTGCAATGTTCTGGTAGCTATGTGCTCCTATACAATTCCATCCAGTTTCTTAACCACAAAGAATACACCGAATCAAGGAACTGCTCATGCTTTCTTTCTCACATTTTACTTGAGATATTTTATTTACTTTCAGTTATTTTCAATGCTTTTAAAGATTAAAATGTGGGATATCAATAAACTTACCATAATTTGGGATAAATTTTTTTCTTTACTATCTTCTGTGACACTCCCTTGCTCTCAGGTTTAAGAGAGCTGGTAAAAGGCAGCAAAGCTACATCCCTGGAGAAAGAACAAACACAACTGTCCATTCCCCCTGGTCCCCCACAGCATTTCAAGCTCTGTATACCATTAGGAATATCCTCCCTGCACTGAGTGCTCTGGCTTGGGACCATGGGGGTAGGAAGTTAGTTCAGTTTCTGTCTAGTCAATTTTAAAAACTCATAATTGTGTCTGTTTAATCATGGCTTCTGCTGAGATATGATCTTATAATTTTCTTATAGCCTGACACTAATTTTAAAAATCATCTGAAAAACGAAGAAAATGCGCTTCCTAAACTCTGGATTAAAGAGACCCCTAAACAGGCAGAAGTCTGGAAGTGAACAGGATAAATCCCCCTCTACTACTCAGACTGGAATTGGGTAAACTCCACCTACTTCCATTTATCTTCTGTTGAAATACTGGCAACCTGCTGGACATGTTGGCCCAGCATCTGCATTTCAAAAAGGATGCTGAAAACCATTGGAAACCATTTGGAAAGGAGATACTAGAGTGATTGAAGTATATAAGTACGCATTAGAGGTAGCATTTAGAAACCAAAAGCTGGCTAATTCTAAAAAAAAGTAGAGCTTTTAAACTTACAAGATAATTAACAATTGGATTGATTTACCTGGGAATGTGGTAGATGTTCAAGTATCCAAAGCCCATAAATCAATATTTGGTGTCTTGCTAAGAGATCTCTAACAGGTTAAATGGAACTTAATGCACTAATGAGTGAGATTTAATAAAAGGGACTAAAAATGAAGCACTGTGATGTCCCTCTGGGTATGAATTTATATAATTCTTTAAGCTGTCTGAAAGCTGTGTCCATCTAATGTCTATTCCAGTATTTATCCAAGAAGCACAAACTCTTTGTGTATCATTGGGCAGGTGCCCGGCAGAACTGGTCCCCAGCCTCCAGGCACAACTGCAATACAAAACAGGCAACAGATCCTGATGACCACTCCTGGGATTTGCTTTCACCAGAAAATCAAGCAGTCCTAGAGGAGTGCCACTAACTAATATTCTGTGAAGCACAACATTCAGTGCAGAGAGGCAGAAATTTTATTTAATAGGGTATAATCAGCTACTTTTATTTAAAGAGATCAGCTGCAGCATCCCCAGCAACAGCATTTCTCAAACTTTCCACCAGACTCTCAGGCAATCAGAATCCCAGAGAATTTAGTGCATCTCACAATACTCGCTTGATTTCAAAGTTTAAAAATTCACCGTTCAAGAAATCACCACCCTATAGCTAGGTTGTGGTAACACATCCCACGAGTGTTCCAGGTTCATCTCAGCACAAAGTAAGATTGCTTAAATTACTTTTTCGCAATGGGTGAAAAGAGAATAACTTTTCAAAGAGGTACAGCTATTTCAGGGGTAAATATGTGAATAAAGCCATAGAGTTTTAGGTTGGGTCTTTCGAAGACACCTGGGAGAATTTAGCATCTCAATTTTATGTCATTTCTGCAGGCTTACTCCTTTGAAAATCCCAGTCATGTATGCTGAAAAACTCATCCTATACCCTTCTAAATACTCACAGCGATAAGAACAGTTTGTATTTTATGCAATTCTTTTATGATCCCACTAGCGATAGGTATGAGGAAGTCTGTTTTACAGAGAAACCACATCATGCTGGATGCCTGCAGACCTCCATAACAACAGTGTTACATGTTCAAATACTGAAAAATTTTGACATCTTATCTGTTGTTTTCCTGGGAGACCAAGCTCACTTAAAATACTTGGATAAATATTTAGTTTATCTCAAGGAAGATTGTGCCTTAAGGAATAAAAATTAATATGAAGCACCAATAATCCAAAGGTTATTTGTGAAACCCAGTCACATCTGCATTCTTTCCTCTGTCTGTTGATACAGGGATGTTATGTAGCATTTTAAGTTTGCAGATAATTGAAGGGAAATAACCACAATAATGAAATCACTGCTGGATTACATTCTGATAGGTGACAAATCAATTCATTTATGATACTTCCTTTGTCATACTGAGCCATTTTATTGTGCAGAGGAAACCTCTCAAATTAACAAAACTGTTAAATCCATAAAGTCCCATGTACCAAATAGCACATCATAGAAAAAAGTATCAATCATTAAAAGAATAAAACTGATAAATGCTAGCAGGAGATCATCTGGGAAAAGAATCTTGCTTTTAAGAGGATTATGCTATAACACTAATACACTACAATAAGTATATATGCTTATGACATCAGTGTGTATACATCTATAGATACATACACATATAGATATGTATGCACACTGATGTTGTGAGCGTCTGTTATCTGTCTTGCATTGTAGTAGTTCTGCAAGCAGGTACCAATTGCATGGTATAGAGAAAGAGCATGGTGAATTGCAAACAGTTGCATCACAATGTTATTTAATAATGTTTTCGTGGTGCTTTTGCTTTTTAAATGAAATAGGATTTAATACCAAGAAATAAAGCTGTTATTAGGCTCCTTCTAACATGATTTAGCTAAATGGGATTTTGTAAAATTGCTAAACTTGCGTAAAAAGGAAAGAGATTAGAGAGACCTAAAAATTATGTAATAATGTATTAATTCATTCCCCCCGCCCTCAGCCTGTGTACATTTGCAAGACACTCATTCATGTTGCATGATACACTTCAAGAGGTCGTAATGAAGCCGCGGCACCAACCACCCTGTCAAAGATAATGCACAGACAACCCTGGCAAAAAGAATACAAAAAGCACTAAAGCAATGACCTTAGTATTCACGGTTTCTCTTTAGCGATCCCACCACTAACATTCAGTAACAGTGAAAGAAATCTTTTCTTTCTTTTTTTTTTTTTTTTAAGACAGTGCAAAGCAACATGGCACAAACCAGGCTAGGATGAAAAGCTGAGGGACATGGCATATCCTGAGGAAACAGAATTATTAATTACTGAAAGACTGAAACTGCCTAGCCAATGGGTCAAGATTAACTCTTAATTAACTCTTTAATGCATAGTTAATGTTTTTGCAGTTTGAAGGCTTTCAAAGTGCACGAAGCAATAGCGCTAGCTGATACTTTTCAAAGAACAGTTTTGTGCTTTAAATGACAAAAAAAAAAAAAAGAAAGAAAAAGGCTTTTAGTTCTTTAATTTCAGTACTTTTTACAGATTTTCAATTTTTCCAATTTTGTATGGTGGGTTTTCAGTTTATCACTTCTTTTTTAACGGAGGAATGGATGGGTGGACAGACAGAAAAAGGAATAAGGAATCCCAAAGCTCACTCTCAATCCTGACTGCACTTCACAGTTGAATAAATGACGAAACTATTGAAACTTCCTCAGCTTTTAAAAATTGAGATAGAAATGTCTTGGGAAACCTTCATAGCTATTTTCTCCATTGTTCAGGCATCTCTACTTAGATTATTTGCTCAATAAGTCACCTGAACACCAGGCTCACCAGCAGTATGAATCCTGCCGGCCCAGCCCGCGCGTTGACTCAAAGGAAGCAGCACGGTGTGAGGAAAGGCTGCCCAGCCCCAGGCAGCTCTCCTGCCCGCCTTCTCTTTGAAACCTCAGTAAAGGGGGCCTGGAGCAGTCAAAAAAAGAGGAGAGCCTCTGCTAGCAGTACAACCTGAGGTTGAAGGAGTTCCTCACTAAAGCAATAGCACGGCTTTCTGTTGGACCCGCACCTATGAAGCCGTCAACAGAGGTGGGATCTAGCCTGTTTGCTGCCTTCCAGCTTGTGTGCAAGCCCTTATTATGCAGAGACAGAAATCTGGGTGGCAGGGACTCGTACATCAAAGTTAGAGGCTTTTCGTGATCCCTTTTGGATCAGGCATTCTTACATTACTTGTCATGTCACAGGTTTACCTTTTAAGTACTCTTTGAAACTGTCATGTCCTATTTGACACTGATATATTCCCAAATCGATGTGTATAAGACGAGCAGATAGCAAGAGCAGTATTTTTTACCTTTTGCATAAAAATTCCCAGCACTGGCAAAAAGAGCAAAGTCAACACATGTATTAACACACTGAATAGGCCATGAAATTTTTTTTCCACAAATTGGAAACGCTAGAGAATCAGCAGTTTCACAGTTAGTAAACAACCAGTAGTTTCACAGTGATCAGATGATTACAGTATCTATCCAGCAGCCCTAAAACTGAAGCCTTATAGCGCATCCTGGGCCACCAAGACCAAGTCTTAATCAAACAGAATATGCATTCACCAAATAAAGGAACAGCTGAAAGATGAGAAATTTCTATGATAATTTTTTATTAAATTGATGCTCTATGAATATCTTTAATGTGATACCAAAAGAATCTCAGCCTAACTTAAAAACAGTCAAGGAAAACGTAAACTGTGTGTGGCACACCTGTTGGCACTGCTGGTACAGGAGGCTTGGCTCGCTGGACCTCACTGGGATTCCAGGTACCAATGCCAGCCTCGATTTGCACAGACATAATTTTGTCTATTGAGTTTTAAAACAGCGGAAGCATACATAATTCACAATTAAATATATTTCTGTTTCCAAATGGCACCATAACAAAGGCAATGTCTTTATTTAGGCCTTTTTAAAAAATATTTTTATTTTAAATGGAAACACAAACATTCTTTTTCCATGTGTTTACTTCTAATGAGGCAGTAGTGGCAATTGATCTGATTTACAGGAATCTATAGGCACGTCTTTTATAAATTCTTGCAAAACCAGTGAGTTAAAAGAATTAAGAGCAGGGGAGGCTTTACCTGCATCACTTGTGGCAGTGATCTGAAGGGAGGTGACAAATAGGCATATAATGAGACACATGGCTTTATACCTGACAATCTCGCACATAAAAAGAGTGTCAAGCGTGTTTGACAGAATGAAATGAAACTAAAATGTTAGCATTAATTGCTACTCAGTGCTGTATTACCAGCCCCATGATCCAAATCAATTATGAAGACTTGTACCAGTTGTGAGACAAAAAAGATTTTGGAAGCCTGTCAGCTCTAGGGTGTCATTAGCTAATGCTGATATGACTGCTCTGGGCTCTGCTCTGAACAGGGAGAGTCACAACCACCCACTTTCAGGACTGCAACCAGAATGGCACAATTGGAGTATTTTAAAGGAAAGTTGACAGGTGTACGGTTAAACATCATGGGTTTGAACAAAAAGATGTACTTCCCACATAGAAATCTCAGATTGCTTACTAGAGTACCCCTATCCCTGCCGCATCGAAATTAAATGAGAATTACTTCTGTGTGCTGCTTCAGCAGCCATTGCATTTATTTGATTATCAAAATTAAAACACTGATATACTGAAAAATTATATACTTATTTTTTCTTAATATTAGGTATATTTTGCTACCTTAAATAAACAGTTGTGTGAGAACTTATCCAAGTTTGCTGCCTTGATGAATTAGTCAAGGGAGTTACTCATCAGTGGTGACAGTAGAGACTGATAAAACCTTACAGCACATTCCTGTTAGGTAAACTTCAAGCTGCCTTTGTCATTGAGAAAAAAATCCATCTTAGGGGCCATGACATGAGACTTTTGCTACTTCATTCCATCAGTGAGATCAAATAGATGGTGATTTAGGTAACAAGAGGAATGTTTATGTTAAGGAACAGTAGATGTGGCTCTTTCTATGGGTCATCCCACTGTGCCCGCAGAAAGATACATAGGACTGTACTCAAAGGACTGCTTTTATTCAAAACAAAAAGCTTCCTCTATTTCAGGGGAATAAATTGCTCTCACTTTGCAAATGTAAAATGCACAAGACTGTCTAGGAAGTGTTGACTCCACCATCCCTGCTGGGCAGCATCTAATCTCTGTGCACAGTGCATTGAACTCCTCTGCATCCCTATCGTCATGTTTCTTTTGAAAGAAGACTTTCTTGTATATTGAGGAGAAAATATTAAGTAGAGCAAAATATTTTCTGCAAAGCAAATCTGCAGAATGGAAGAAAGATAAGGGCCGAGTTACCCAGAGGCCCAGCTACTTCCCACTCTCAGGTTTTCCTTTCCAACCCAGCTGGACTGTGATGAAACAGCAGTATGGACAGTTGTTACTGTTGTGTTGGTTATTGATGCACCAAACATCATCTAGTTTGAAACTGCAGCTTACTGCACAGCGTTAAACACAAATAACTAGTTAAATCACACGGTCTCTGTGTCCTACTAAGAATAACACACCTACATCCACAGGAGAAGGGAAAGGAGAAGAACCTGTCAGTGAAGCATGACTTCCTGAGTTCCCAGTGAGTTTTGCTTCTTGTTTTTCTTTTTCTTTTTTTTTTTTTTTAAATACAGATTTAAGTATCCGATCCTAGGTATGTCCTCATTTGTGAAACATATTTAAACTATGCCTATCTGTCCCTGATCTAGACTCTACGTTAAAAAGAAAAAAGAAGTGCCAAAGGAGCAAAGTCTACCGTAAGGTGAAAATATCCATTGGAGAGGGATTATCATTTTCCAAATAAGTAGCTCAAGAAAAAGAATGTTTAGCTTTTCTTCCAAGTCATCAAAGCATATATTATTCTTTAATGGAAAAATGAGCAGAACTACTGTGTGTTATTCTGGACTTAGAGTTTACTCAGACTTTATCAAATAAGGGTGTTATTTGGGTGGTGCTGGAAATGAAAGCATTAATGTCAAAGCTGAATGAAGCACTGTTTTACCGTATTTGATTCTTGCTATAGGAAACAGGCTCTTGATTTGCAGCTTGGGACTGGCTCATCAGTGCTTGTCCCATCCATCAATTATCAGCTTGCAATATTTTACAGATGTTGACACTATATTCTGGAAGACAGCAACAGTTCGGGAAAGATCGAGTGAAGAAACAGTATCCTTCATGTTCCTTAGCACAGAAGTCCACTGTCTGCTTCATCTCCTTTCACCAGCGTATATAACTGAAGGTCAAGAAGATTTAGTATTTTGGAGTATTTTAGTCAGCCAAAGAGGCATTAGAAAAGTTAGAGAGAAAATGAAATCAAGAGCCATATAACTTATGCTTGGACCATGTTCAGTGGAAAAAAGGACATGAGCCCATCACATGGTAAAGCTAGGTTAGTGTTTGTGCATTTTCAGTGGTTTTCCCTCCATATGTAGGCAGTATAAAGATTAGTCACATAAGACTTGATTTTTGCCCCTCAAAGCCTCTAAACAGACTAGCAGTACAAAATATTGATTGTTGAGCCCTTGTGACAGCTGGGCTCTGAGCCTCCTACAAACCTTGAGCCCTACTGAAAACTGTTTTTTATTGAGCTACATCAAAACCTGTTTTAGCAAAGTTTTCTAGTTCTCCTGACTCCTTTTCTTCTGAACTGCAAATCCACCATTAGGAAAACACAGACAGCTTAAATAGGATGTGTACAAATAATAATAAAACTGATAATAAAAAAAAGGGATAGGAAAAAAAAGTAATTACCTTTTCAATAGCATGAAAATAAGATATAAATGTGTAAAAGTGGAAGGCTTACATTTATGTCTTTCAAACTGTATGCTACAAAGTGTATTAGGGACCAAGTCTGAAACCCTGACATTATTAATTCTAGTAGTCAAGGATGTAAAACTATGTACCAACTAAAAAGACTTTCAAATTTACCGAATCTTCATAACGCCTTGTTTACACTTACATTTCCGAATACTGTTACTAAAATGATCAATGCTAACTGGCACTGGTTACCTTTGAAATTTGCCTCGTGATCAAGACATTAACATATTTGGCACATATTTTCATGCTAAACAGCACAACACAGCTGGTTTTCTAGTAAAATTACCTACCTACTCCCTGCTCCTCCACTCCCCCATCCCCAAATTATAATTACCTTTCTGGAATCAGTATAAAAAGTCAGCAGTGTTCCTGAGAAAGATTTTTAATGGTTACCACGTAATTTTTTTGATTATTTCTTATCTTGCATGCTTTCAGATAATAATATCAGGTGCTTAAAAGGAGACTCTAGGAGAAAGGCTAAAACCATGTGTCCCACTAACTTTCCTGTGATTATGGGGTATTCTGCTTATCAAGAACACATTCGTTCAGAATATCTTGTTATAGAATTCCAAAAAATGCTTGTTATACAGGGTTAATTCTTCAGCTATTAAGTGACTATTTCAGTTTCTTCAGTAATTCCTGAAGTCCTTGGAGCTTCTTTTTTGATTACATCTTTGAGTTAAAACCAAACCAAACAAAGAAAGTACACAGCTGTTTACCAGAAGTAGAGTCCCTCAAATTTGGTTACTTCTGCCTGCACTACAAGAGCAGACGCTGAGGCAGGCTGAATGCTGCAAGCTGCCTCAAAGGTTATGGCCTCTCAAGGATGAACAGGTCATTTTAAAGAATAAGATTCAGAAATGCACCCAGTTCTGAGGAACTGTGCATCATAACGCTGTGTAAAACGAGACTCTCAGGACGATGAATAAGAATCTTTGCCCTGGCCTTTTTTAAGTCACAATGGCTTAGCAAAATGTTGCCAGGAGAGCAATTGCAGTTATCTTTTCCATTATAGCATTTCAGCCTCGTGCATCCAAGAATTCTGATTCTTCCTCGACCTCTGCTTGAAAACACCACTAGTTACTGGTGTTAGTATCAATACCATTGATAGACAGCATTCGTGTGTGTAAAGAACTAAGAATTTTACCTGCTTTCACACACAGCATTACCAAATCCTTTACTGCAATTTTTGGTTTTGCAATTTGAGATTGTGACTCGCGGTTGATTCACAGGGACACAGTCCACTACCAAGAGTTTTCCATTGTACTTCTGGGCACCATTCACACACAGCAGGTGACAAAACTTGGTGCAAGCCTATTCCAGGGAGACACCAACTGCCCTGAGTAACTCCCTGCACTGGGATCCCAGTGCTCCTACACTCAGCCCAACCTGGGCAGGGCTGGGACGTGGCTCTTGGCAGTGCATGCCAAAGGGTGGCCGCAGCAGCGCCCGCTGCTCTTTCCTGAAGCACTGCTCTGCCTTGTCGCTGCCTCAGGTCATCAGCGAGCACTTTATTCCTTCAAGCACCTGGCTGCTTAAGATATATTCCCTCTGAATTTCATGTCTTGTTTGAAAAGATTACTCAAAATCAATGTGGAAGACAGGCTAGGAAAACAAGTGTAGCCAAGTAATTTCTTAAGCACAGTTATCTTTACACTGAAGAGAACGCTAGGGAGTTACTAATCTTTACAAAACAAAAAGGATCCCTGAGACGCGTGGCTTCTCTCTGCAGCCCTTCAGCTGATATATGAGCCCAAAGCCTGGTCAACACTTAAATCCAGACAGACTCCCTCTTGAATTCTCTGCTCTGGCTGGCTGTTTTTCTGGCAAGCTGCAGTGGGTCTGTTTTCAGCCCAGACAGCATCTTGCCTTAAATGCATTTTTTAATCCTGTTTTGCCACATATTCAGCCTACATAATTTGAATCCTGAGCCTGGGGAAGCAACCCAATAGAATAATTACTGAGTCTTTCATAAGCAATGCATCAGGCCAGGCTGTCTCAGTAAAATCAGTGTCTAGCATCAGCTCCCAGTCTCTGCTCCTCCTTCCCCCAGCCTCCAAATCCAGTTAGCTTTTCAACAAAAAGATGCCCAAATGGCTTTTCACAGCCAACCTAAAAGAGGATTAAAACCCAGAATTTACAAACCAAAACTGGGATTCAGTTTGATACAATAAAACCTGACTAGGACGTACAAGCTTTGCTGAGCGTTCTCGCTGACTGCTTCCGGTCATTAAAAGCACCGGTTCCCAGGAGTATTTGTGCCTTTCCTAATCTGCCATATTTCAGTGCAGCTCATGAAATTCTTGCTTCCAAAGCTGTCTGTTCTCATTTCAGCTGGATACAGTATTTATTTACTTTAGGAAGCAAAACTCCTGCTCAAATCGACTGTGCAGCGTATGTCAACAGCATCTCCATTTGATTCCAAGGGGAAGAAATACATAGAAAGAAATTCTGCTTGCTTCAGAAAGAGAGTCTTTAAACTCTTTAGTAAGAGGAACACTGAAATAAATAATTTCCGTTAAAATGTCTGTGGCAAAGAATTCGATCACAATACAGGCAGATTCAAGAGAAGTTTATCTTTAGGTCAACTAGGTAACAAAATGTATTGCAAAGATTTTTAGTGTTGACACCTAGAACGGTCTGTAGTTGACGTACAATTTATTTAGCTATCTTTTCCTATCAATTTTGAAACAACGGTTTTGTGAATAAACATGACTTTACTGCTTCAGACAATATTTCCTCATGGATTAAAGTACCTACTACATGGCCATTATTTGAGGTACTGTTCAAATGCACGCAACAACAGTCACTGTCTCCAAGAGCCTACAAACAAATTTTTTTTTTCCTCCAAATGATCCTACTGATTTTTCATCAGTTCTATTCTCAGTATTCAACCAGTTCTTGGAGCTAATTAACTTCTGCAATTCCAACAGATAAGAATAAAAAAGGTGAAATTCAAGACTGCTCTCTACTGCTGGTTTTAAAATTTTTCTATATGTCAGGACAGTGATGGTTAGAATAAGCACAGAATGCAGCATTATTTTAACTCACCCCACTAATTATATGCTTTAAAGAAGTAAGGAATCGCATTGTCTTGCAACAACTACAGTGTCTAGTGTAAACTGTTGTAATGAAAAAATAGCTTCTAGATTATCATCATTAAAAAGAAGCTTAAAATCCACTGCAAAATGCAAGTAATTTAAAGACCCTTTTGAAAAACAAGAGCTACTCTGGGCAGATCAGTATTGTATTTATTATTGTAACCATGGAAACAATATAAATTCCCATCTGTTAAGGTATTCGTTTGCTGCCTGCAAATGATTAATGTACCGTACTCAATAGGTGAATGAAATAGTTACAATTTCAATAAGTAGCCGGATTTGTGATTTTTGTTCTCTCTAAAACATAGAAGAGAGCTCCTGGATATGATTTAAAGCTCTATGAAATGTTCGGAATGAAACCACAAACCCTGGGAAATTTGCCTGGTTCCAAAGCCTTGTGACAAACCAGAAACTCGGACTCTGTTTTATGAAGGTTCATGCTAAGTTTTGAGAACGTGGGGGAGAGAGGGGAGGAGGGAAAAAAAAGAAAGAAAGGGGGGAAAAAAAAAAAAGCCAGCTTAAATACCTTTTGTGCCATCACAAGGTATGTTCAGTCAATCTGGTCTCCTTGATTGAGTCCCACTTCAAGGTTGGGGCTCATGCAATGTGTGACTAGAGCAGAAGCGTCTGCTCCAAACTCTTCTCTGAACTTTCCAGGTGCTCAGAGTCAGATCACAGTTTGGGATTTGAACTCCACAGCTCGATCTCTCTCTAATGGGCTGAAATGAAACAGTTAAACTCAGCACTGCAGAAGTGCATTCAGTTTGTGGAATTCAGGCCTATTTCTGGTTCAAAACTGAAGTCAGAAATTCAGCTATGCACTTTTTATTGCTGTTTTGTAGGCACACTTTGAAATATGAGGCACCTTCCAGACATTCAAAAAGGTGTAGACTTTGTCTATCTGACAAAGATAGACTGTGTTCATCTGACTCTTTTGTCCTTAGGGAGCCAGAAGCTAAAAGATAAGCTGACAGAGCTAAAGAAAGAGGAGAGAAAAGAAAGAAAGAAAAAAAAGTGTTTATAAAAGTCACTAAATTCTATATAAACATAAATGTTTCTTTGAGAGAGATTCCTAGCAACCTTTGGGATTTTGCAAATAAAATTCATATTATAATACAGGTGCAATATGGAAAAAGCGAGGCATTCAGAAACAAGCCCAGAACTGTTGTGTACAGTCTGTGTACCTATTTATTTCTCTGAGTATGGAATAGTGATACAGGATGGAGGTTTCTACTGGGCAGGATTTTTTTGAATGTTTGAAAAGGTTGCTATCAAAGTGATCAACAGTCTCAGCTTTGAAATACAGTGCTTGTTACTTCAGGGGGAAATCAATGCTGCCAGCAATGACTCTGGAATAGTCAGAAGGTGAAAGTGCTGAGAATGTCTGAAGAACGTATCGACCAAGAACTTCTTTCCCTTTTATAACATCACCAAAGATATTTAGTATTAAAAAACTGCTTTAAATCTACTGTGAGAATTATACACTCTCATCTTAATGATTATTTTTGGTTAAGAAAAATATGTTGAATGTCAAAGAACACAAAACTGAAAAATAGTTGAAAAGTGACAATGCAAAAATTACACATTTGTTAAATGCCAAGTTTCTTTCTTAGTGGTTTTCAATCAAATAGCCTAAGAGTAAAGTCTTAGGATGATAACAGATAGTGCCATGTAAAAATCACAAGTATAAATTTGCAAACTGGAATTTGTTCTGCTTTTCACATCAAAGGAGTTATCAATGGAGGTTGGAACTGATAAATATTTTTGGTAAAAATTTCCAATACAGAAAGAAAGCAGTTTGGTTTTCAGATACTTCATGGAGTCTGCAGAGCCAGAATCTATGGAAAACAACATAATCCTCAGATTTTGGGGTAGAGCATGGGATCTGACAAGCCACTTGAATATAAGCATGCATTAAAAAGGTCCTTTATACCTATTAATTTAAGGGTTGTTTGAGAAATCTTCCTGCTTGCTCTTACTGCGGTTTTAGTCCCTGCATATAAACAGTTCTTGAAATCTAAAAATAGTTGGAGGGAAAGAAAGAGTGCCACTGGAGTGCTGAAATCCACACCCAGATTTAAAATTAGAGGGAGATTTATATTTAAAGGGTCCTTCTGCGCAGGTAAGGATGATGACTTCGAGAGTCATCTGCATCATAACAATGTAGAAAGTACACCAAGATCTTGTTGGCTTTGGTCACGCATATGCTATTAGATTAGAAAACATTTGCCTTAAATAATTGTCAAACTTTTTGTGGAACATCTTTGCAAAATTTGTTGAGCATCTATTTGTACATTCTCTGTGAATGCAAATGGGTATTTACATGTGTTAATGTGCAGTTTAATGTAGAAAGATGCATTTGGGGAGCAGCAACAGATTTTGTGGGCATATTTAAGAATGTTAATTTGAAAATGTGTGCTATAAACTTTGATAATTTCAGAACAGACCCTAGAGAACCATTAAGTGGCAAACACAAAACACCTACTCAAAAAGGAAAGAAAAACAAAGAGCACATCAACTCCCATTACAGGCAAGCAAGCTGAGCAGAACAGGAAAATTACTGGGGACAATTTTACAAGACTGAATACAAGAATGCCTTAAGAGCCGCCACCTACTTACCAATCATGATTGGTTTATTGTCTGTGGAAGGACATGCTTAATTAATTTAGAGGGAGGTTTTCTTTCCAGTGATAACCACTACAGTAAACATGGAACAGATCCTGGTCACTGTACATTTCTATTTTTAAGAAATATCTGATATTCAGTTCCAGATGAGAGATTACTGGTTTTGGTACTGAAACATTAGGTAAGGTACAAAACTGTCTGTTGGTTAGGGAGCTGTATTTAGCAGCAGCTTTCTTGACAGAAACATGAAGGGAGGCTAACACAGGATTTAAGAAAGGCTCCCCGCTCTTTGGGGTAAATGCTAATGATTGAGCCAAAGAATGACACTATGAGCTAATGACAATTTTAGTGTTGCAAACAAAATAAGCTGTGTCCCAGAATATTCTCCCCATGGTGCTAGTTGTACCAGGTGGGGAAACATAGGACTCTAAATATTTTATGCTCCCCTTTCATTGAAAAATACTCATGCATTTTGCAAGATGGACAAGCACAAACCTTATTCAGATGTAGAGATTGAAACAGACAATCCAAGTAAATAACAAAGCTGGAATTGAAATACATAGAAGCCCTTCTGAGTAGTCCTACCTGTTCTTCTTAGAATCAATATACCATTACCATTTCCCTCTTACTGCAAACTGGAGACCAGATCCAGGTTTGTCACATCAGCCTGTAGACTTGGTAGCACTTTCAAACTGAATCCAAGACCTCCAAACCCTTTCTACATCCATGATCTCTTTAGAAATCTTTAAGTATATGAATGTTAGATACAAGTAACACAATCTTCCTTCAAAGTAACTGAGAGAAAATAATTTTACTTCTCTGAGATTGTAGAAGAGGGGATTATAGTAAGTCAAAGGCTTGACTGCTCTGACCATGTGTTCTAATAATTTTTTCTTAATTTTATAAAACACAGCAGTTGTGTCTTGAATATTTGTTATTAGTAAAATAAATTATTTAATTTTAAAATAAAAGGTATGGCTAAAAATAATGCCTGCCTTAAACCCACAATCTATTTAATAAATCACTAATACAAAATCTCTCTCTCAGACTATTAGCTGTTCTATAAATTGTAGGAATTCTCCCAGGGGTTCTTGCTCTCAGAGTAACTTTTTTCTGTACATAGCCAGATTATTCTTTTAGTAAGCTGTTATCTACTTTTTGCCCCATCAAGTGTTACAGGCTGTTCTCTGTCTTTCAGGGGATTCTGAAAAAATACAGTCTTTGAACGCAAAGATTTTTTTATCTCACTAACATTACAACCAGTTAATTTGTCTTCTGCTTCTTTCTTTCAGAGAATCAGATTTGATTTTCTGTCTTCCAAAACCTGGGGAAGAAGGGAAAGGACAAGGTCTTACATGGCAACACAGAGGAGTTTGTTAGAGATGGAGCATGCTCTCTAATGCCTCTAGAAGTCTCTCATTTTTGCATCCTAATGCAAAAATCAGCTCCTCTCTCAAATGCAAATCTCAGGCACAGGGACATTAAGCAGGCTACAAGGAAAGAGAAATGAAAATTTACTTGCGTTCTCTATGACCTGGGGTCGGGAGAACTGGCGGAGCCTCTGCTGACTGATGGCATTTCTCTGCTGGGCTTGGCTCTGCGATAAAGGTGATAGGTAGGTAGTCACCTCTGCTTTCAGTGCCTTCCTAATGATCTATTGCATGTTCTCTTTACCTCATCAATTGGCAGAGAAACGTTTCAGATGATCCTGACCTAGGGTGTGTGTGCAACATGTACTCAGCTTGCACAATAATAAAGACATGTGTGGGCTAACATATCTTCACAGCACAATAAACCACTGTAAAAAAACCCCATTAGCTTACTCTCAAAATCAATAGCTAAACTGCTTCTGATTTCACAGCTAGCATAGATTCTGCTTTGAGTCTTTGTATTGCTCGCCGTTGCAAGATGTGTACGTGTCCTCCTAATAGGTTTATGTCTGTGAAATACTTGCAAAAACTTCCATTACTGGTCACGATTGCTGAAGGAGCTTTTGCTAAAAGTAGAGCTAGCAGTTACCTGAGGCCCCCAAGACCTGGGGAAATAGTCTGTACTCTGACGAGAATTAAAAAAGACAACAATCCACACCAAACCAGCCACTCCAATCTGTGCATGAAATTATGTAAGCTCACATATCTGCCATGTCTTCCTCCCCCTGCCCCTTGACCGTAGCAAAATGTCAAACTGTCTCTTCACGGAAGCCAGATAGGCAAATGCTTATTTGGACCCTGAAGGGCAGAATCAACAGGACCCATTTAGCAGCTGAAGAACTTCAGCTCTTGACTATTCTAGTTTATGTAGGGTAGCTCCTAACAACACTGAGTAGCTTTATTTAACATGGTGGTAATACAGGTTGGAGGCTACAGGGAAAGGTGTCAGAGAGGTATTTCTGGATAAACATGAATATCCTGACAGTCAATGTGTTCCTCTGCATTGCTAGAGAAGAAGTAGGACAAGTCTGGGAAAAGCTGAGACTGAGCCAGCTGTATTAATGTTTTTAAAAGCCCAGTAAGAATAAATTGCTTTGATGAGGTCACTTAGCTGGATTTGTGTGGCATGGTGCTCAAAAGCAAAATGCAGGAAGAATGGGAGGAACTGATGTGATACTCCCATACTAAGAAGAAGGGATCTGTCAAGGGTGCTCTGTAGCTCTTGAACTCTACCAGGTTCCTCATTGAGGAACAAGAGTCAGGAAAAATAGGGATCCACTGCTGGTTTTACTTATCCCATCTGGTGTATGACAGTGGGTCATTACCAGAGTAAAGCCAGAATTCAGGATTTAATTTGGGTGTCACAGCTAGGAGAGAGTGCCAGATTTCTCACTGTAAAGAGAAAGTTAAAGGGCTTAAAAAGTCGACTGGATCTTTAAAGAGGCACAATTAACTATGAAGGCCAGAAAAGATGAGAAATATAGCTTCTGGAAGGAGGGAAACTCCAAAATGTAAATGCCAAAAGCAGACCTCCTGCATGCAGTCTAGTAGGCCCAAATCAAGAGATTTACCTGCCACAAACTTGTGCTTAAACACTGGTGTCACCAGTGGATAACCATTTGCAACTTCATTAGAATCTGACATACCAATTCCCCTTGAAAATTTGTATGTATAGAAAAGAATCACCACAGGAAGGAAACTGGAGAGATCTAATACCAGGCAGCAAACCAAACTTGTGTTATGATCACAAAACCAGAAAACAGTTTCAGATACCTTCTAACTAGCCTGTGAATGACACCCCCGCTCCCAAATCCCCCCACGCCTCAAGCTCTGTCAAGACTAATTTATTTCTGTCAGTGTGAAGAAGATACATTTATCAAAACATGCTTTATTTCAAAGTGAAAATTTGCAGATGATGCAAAGGTGCATAAAACTATCAAGAAGAAAAAACAATGTTAATATAATTAAGGTTATGGCTAGTCATAATTAAATGAAACAAAACCAAATAGCTGGTCAAGATACTTTATAGAATTATGTGTGAAAGTCTATGAACACACTAATCTTGACCTATTCAAGTTGTGAGATATTGATGACACTAGAGGTTGACATCTGTATTGTATTTGTTCAGCAGTGTGGAGTCAAAGAAAAAATACTTACCAACCTCTTCATTTTTCACACCAAAAAATAAAAATAAAAAAAAAATCCAGCAGTTTTTACTTGTACCAAGGGTCTGGTATAATTAATCCAGCAACTTAACCAACTGCTCCAACACCAGCTAAGGTATCTTTTAGAAAAATAGTGCACAATGTTAACTTGCTGCCCTGGAGACAGTCTAGACAGTAGCGCGTAGCAGGAGGCCAACACGCAGAGACAAGCAACAGGTCCTGTATTGTTCTTCTCGGTTACTGCAAGAAAAGACTGTCAGACCTTTCAGAAAAGGCTAGGACAGTATCAAGTTGCGGCAGAGAAGCCTGAGGGTCTATATTACACCTCCTGCAAGGGGTGCATCTAGCCATGCAAGGGCAGTACATTGACCTTGTATTCTGCTTGTGATTCTCCAAGAGAATCACACCCTGAATTTTGAAAGCATTACAAAGCAGGAAGGCAGAAGGTGAAGATGTTCAGCTAAAGGACCTAACAGTTCATATAACCCTTTCCCTTTAGATAAGGCCTGAGTAAAATCTTCTTATGTGCGCATTATCAGTATGGCAACTCATATTCCATCATAACTGCCCAGACAGATATGCATGTAGTTCCTCCTCTCTATGACACTTCTGGGATCATTGCCTGTCACTAGCAGGGATAGTTCATACCTCTGTAGGGGTAGATCCTGACATAGGGCTCTGAAGTGATGAGGTAATGCTTCCCCTTCCTGACATACAAGATAGAAGGAATGAACTAATAATTTCTTGGTGTTAGAAATGACTAGTAGTCCCTAGCAACAATTTCCTCTTGCTACGTTACAAAGCATTCAACTTCATGTGTCTGTTGCCAAGATTTACCAGCCCTACCATCAATAATTATAATGTGCCTTCTTTTGAGAGAAAAGCAAAAGATCATGACCTCATCGTTATTTCTAAAACAAGATGATTTTTTTTTGCCTGTGTTTCATAGTGGAAATCCCTGGTGTTACTCCCACACTGTAAACAATACAACAAGACTCTTGTATCACTTGATCATTTCTGTATCAGCGTGAATAGCAATAATTTTATATTACAAAAATACAGAGAAATATTGCTCAGGCTCCCACATTCCTAGAAAACACATTCTTTTTAGAAGCTCAAATTTTTAAATGGGAGTAGGGTAAATATAGGTGATTAACATTTAAGACACAGAAGAATACACGATCAAATCCCTAGTAGTTGCAAACTGGTGCAGCTTCCTTGATATTTCTGCAGTTAGATCTAGAGAGACCCTTGCCTGACATTTGCTCATGTTGTTGTGTTCTGTTAATACAGAAGAAGAATCACCATACTAGATGAGAAATATGGTCCATTCTAGTGTACTGCTTCAGGCCACGGTGATTCAGGGGACAGGGTAATTGCTTTGTATTAAGTACTTGGAAACTCAGTTCTAATCAATCACTAATTGTTGGAAATTCTGTGGAGTTTAAGGACTGAAATTGCCCATCCATTCCATGTAGGTGCTTCTCAAAGCTTACTTGATTTGTTGTGAAATGTTCCATATGAAAAACAGATTAATTTCTTGAGTTTTTTTTTTTCCTTGAATTTTTAACATAAAAGATGATCGTCTAGATTATTCTGCTACTCTGTATGTGTGGTGGTATAATTTCATAACTAAAAACTGGAGCTATGGCTTCCTTCTTTTTAGGAATATTAAATTTATTACAAAAAAAGAGTTAAGATTGCAATAGTGACACTTATCTGAACCAAGAAATTGAAAATTCTGTGGCCTATCAAAGTGGGACAGAAAGACACTACTGTATTGCCCACAAGAAACCTTCTGATATGATGAAAGCCACTGAAGATTTTCAGCAAGAAAAAAAATGCAGACAGCATAGTTCATATAACTTTAGAGTCTCTCAGGGAAAGCTTTGTACATAGCAGAAGTTACAGAAATATTTTCTCCCCCAATTTACACAGTATCCTGGAATTTCAACATGAAACTTTTGTTACTAGGAAAGTATTATTGATGATAAAAATATTGTCCTTTTTTTTCTTTTTTTTTTTTTTTAATTGGACAGAACACATCCAAGCATCATAATTTATACTGATAACTTTTCTAGAGGTGTTTATGGCTTTTTCTTGCTTTAAATGATGTTCCTATAGCCTTATTTAACATCTTTTACTATATTTTTCCAAGAAACACTCACTTGTTTTCAACAAGTGCATACCCTGAATAAAATTTGATTTTTAAAAAAAGTATAGGTGATGAAGATATAGAAACATTTGTAATTTTCTTTTGTGATGATGGTATTTTTTTCCTGCAACTTCCCATATCAGACCTGAGAGGGGTAAGTTACCAATGCATATCATCTTTTCAAACACATGCTCACGAACATACATAAATATGCCAGAGAGAGAAAAGATGACCTAAGGATTATTAACTCCCATAATCTTTCTTTAAACGTCAATGGCCTTTGACCCAGGCTCTAGACCCACTGTATTCCATTCACTTTCAATAGGTTTCCTTTGAGCATACTCTATTTCTGTGTTTTATGATATGTGGGTACTACCAAGTCTGTTGAACAAATGGTGAAGTACAATTAACTTCTGTTTCGGTCTTTTGAATTTCCTCAAATTAAAATTTACCATCAATAACTTCAAGCTATTGCCCTATTAATGCTTTATTAATCCAATATTAATCTAATTTTAACACTATGCATAGTCGTTATTGGCCCAAAGAAGCATTTAGCAAGGTTTGGGAGCATGAAGAAAAGGAGTAATACTGATAAATATATTACCAACTTTTCTCAAGACCAATTTCTTAGACCATTTATCTTGGATCCCAAGTTATTTTTGAGGGTAACTAAATCTGTGGAATTTAAAATATATTTCTTAGACGAAACAACAAGACTGCTGATTCTCTCAAGTGGAATTTTCCTTTTTGTTCAGTTATCCATATCTTCGAAAACAGTCCACTACAAAAACCCTCACATGCTAAGTCTCATAGTACACTATTACTTATATCACTGCTCTAATCCAGTTCTGAAGGATGTTTCAGAGGCACATGGACTAAATTTTGTTAACAAAATAGATCTGATTCGATCACATTTCAGGAAGGTCCCCTGAATTATTATTTTTAAAAATTTCTTTACATCCAATGCCCTAGGATTATATCAAAATTTTCTAAAATCAAAGAGAAAGTAGACCAAACTCTGCATTTCTAGTACAGCAAGCAAAACATTTAAAGCATGATGACTATTTCTTCTTCCAAAATCGGAATTCAATGCATAACCCGGGAATTCCAGTGTAACTCCAGAGTTAACCAAGATTGACAATTAAGAATTTAAATACAGTACTCAAACACAGTAAAGCTGTACCTCTTCAGCAGAGATCTTAGTGTCTGTCATGTACCTTGCTTACTAGACCTTCACTAGGAATGCAGGAAGTATTTTTACTGGTCCAGGGTAAGTTTTCCCTGTATCATTTTTCCTTCCTCCTCTTCTCCTTGGAATTCTCAGTGTAAAAGGGAAAAGACCTCTTGCTCCCCTATTGCCTTTGTCTTTGAAAACTAGGTTAACTAGAGAAGAATTTCTCTTTGAGACAGATGTATGATATTTGCAACTTTTGAATCCGAATTCCTTAGGAATAAAGTCCTCAGAAACTGTTTACGTCAGTGGTGAAAGTTCCTGGATTCTTTTCACTACCTTTACTCAGTCTTTACTTTTGATTTTGTTAGGGGCTAAGAGAATACTCACAAAACCCTTGTGAAAGCCTCTTTTCAAACAATTACCCAATTCCTTCTCCCTGTCCCCACAGGACCACCTCCATCTTGGCTGTTACATTCCCGTTCTGCACTGCTATACCCATTCTGATTTCATGACCAGGAAGCAATAATAAAGTGGATACGGCTGGTGGAGTATTTCTCTTTCACTTCCCCTGTCTCTGACTTTTCATAAGTGGTGTGGTTTAACCCCAGCTGGCAACTAAGCACCAGACAACCGCTCGCTCCCTCCCGCCTGGTGGGAAGGGGGAGAGAATCAGAAGAGTAAAAGTGAGAAAACTCATGGGTTGATATAAAGACAGTTTAATAGGTAAAGCAAAAGCCGCGCGTGCAAGCAAAGCAAAACAAGGAATTCGTTCACTGCTTCCCATTGGCGGGCAGGTATTCAGCCATCTCCAGGAAAGCAGGGCTCCATCACGCGTAACGGTTACTTGGGAAGACAAACACCATCACTGCAAACATCTCCCCCTTCCTCCTTCTTCCCCCAGCTTTATATGCTGAGCATGATGTCACATGGCATGGGATACCCCTTTGGTCAGTTGGGGTCAGCTGTCCCAGCCGTGTCCCCTCCCGGCTTATTGTGCACCCCCAGGTGGGGTGGGGTGAGGAGCAGAAAAGGCCTTGACTGTGTGTAAGCACTGCTCAGCAGTAACTAAAACATCCCTGTGTTATCAACACTGTTTTCAGCACAAATCCAAAACACAGCCCTGTACTAGCTACTATGAAGAAAATTAACTCTACCCCAGCCAAAACCAGCACAATGAGTAACATTCACTTCCAAAGACATAACCGCACTGACCTTGGTACTGTGAAATGAACAGCAAGCGTGGCTACAGGCGGCCTCGGAGTGGTTAGCTCCTTAGCAATCGTTGGTGCACATGCTGACAAGTGTTATGATTCATTTCTGAGTGCCTGGTTAAGGCAGGTCACTTATTGACAGAGGACAGAAAAAGCAATCTCAACATCCTACCATGTGGAAACTGTAAAGAATTAAATAAGAAAGGCAACAATATTACTCTACCAAAACATTCTTTAGCAAACACATGCAGGTGGTCCTTTGCAAAGGGTCAGGGAAGGCTACTGAGTGATATGTTTCAAAAGTGGATGGTTCATTTAAAAGATTCAGTCTAACTTCTGTTAGCAAATCCTTTTACACAAACAACATATTTTTAAAAAGTGCTTGAGGATTTGGGTATTCCTCAGTTCCAGGGTTCCCATTTTTGCAAGCTTTTAAAGAAACTCTTTTTTTACAAGAGCCATTTTTTCACTTTCTGTGAAAAAATAGGTCACTGGCTTTCTGTCAGACTGGGAGCAGTGAAACAGAGCTTAAAACTCCCTAAACCAGGCAGTTCTGCAAATGCTGGCTTTTGGGGCAGTGGTTCCCAGGGAGTGAGGCGTGAGCACATTACAGGAGAGGTGCGGAGCTCCGGGACCTCCCGCCCAGAGGCGGGAAATGACAGACTTGGGGCCGACAAGGATGGGAACTGAGGATGGGGTAAAAGCCGTGGTGCAGGGGTGGGGGGAGGACTGAACCCGACTGGGTGCCTGTGTAGAACTAATCTTCTCCAGAAAGTTAGGGATCACTGACTGAGGGACTCACACGTTCTCTTCTTGAAGCTGATGAAAGTTTTACCATTCGTAAGAGGAGCTAGATCTGTAGTTCCATTATTTAACTTTGAATACATAGTTTCATTTCTTTTCTCCTGCAGCAAAAAGAATTAGCTACACTATTAGATTTTACCATTTGACAGCACTCTGGTAAACAGTGCTCAAAAGCAAAAATGGGAACATTTTTAACCAAAATGCTGATTTACAACTCCAGAGTGACAGAAAGTAGTCTTAATGCAAATAAGAATCAAGTCCTACATATTGGCTTATCTTTTTTTTTTTTTAAATTAACAATCTTCATAGCTGTAAGAGAGAGCAATTAATTACGCCTGGCCTTACATCATGCTCAATGTGTACTGATGCAAATGCACCCTACTTTAATTCCTCTGAATGTTAATAATAGAGTAAATGAGCACTAGATTATGTTATACAAAAGCAATGGAAGTAATTAAACTTCATTTAATAAAATCATCAGGGATACGGAAGCATTAATGACTTATACTCTTCCTCTGCAGGGAGTGGAAGATGTGTTGGTACATAGGAGCCTGAGTACCACTGAGATGAGAGCAATGTAAATATATAAACAAGAATGCTAAGGTAAGTAGGGTATCATATATGAAAAGTCTTAGAGTGAAAGCCCCGAGCTACAATACATTATTTACTTTAAAGCACCAGGAAATAGTACTATCTCAGGCAAATGACAGCAAAAATATTTTCCACCCTTTGAGGGGCAAAGCATCAGCACTGAATTACTTTTTAAGTGCAAAGCTGGTTAAATGTTTTACTAACAGTGTTTTAGGAAAAATGTTTGAACTGTGAATGGTTGTTCGCTTTGTACTGCCTTCTGTCCTTCTCTAAATTTATATTCACAAATAGCATTGTATTTGTACAACTCTTGTCTGGAATTGCTGTTAGCTCTGTGAATGTTCTCACTTGGCCACAAAACCACATATTCATTTTTTATGACCATGGACACTGGCTGATCACCAGAAAATTCCTCATTTTCACCCATCCCCAGTCATCATTTTTCTGTTAAAAAAATACAATAACTGTCTCCTAGTCAGGAAGAAGGAAAAGTACCATCTAACTTAGTTGATCGATGGTGTACCACAATTGATAAGCTGTAAAAACTGCTTATCAGCAAGATAATTTAAAATCAAAAGGAGCTAGATTTGAAAGAAAAAAAATGAAAAAACCCTCACATTAACAAGAAGTACTATTTTGTCTTCATTGCAGTAATGGAACCCACTTCTCTGCCACAAAAGCATTCCTACAAAGCTTCCTATGAATATTAAACCTCCAATGAATGCAAGAATCTGCAGAAAACAGATCTAAGTAATAATAAATATTTAATTTTCTTTGGATTGTGTGGTTTTATTATAACTGTCTTGACTGCCTACAAAGGACTGATGACAATTGATGTTAGTAATGATTGTATTTCTGTAGATTTTCTATAGAGAAAAATCTTCCTATATGTACGAACCATTCATGGGAGAAAAAGCTTAACTGGACAGCAGACAGCACAATGCTTTAGATTTTTAAAGGTTCTACATAAGCCTGGTTACACATTTTGCAATTCTTTTCAAGCCTTTTTCAGAAAGTGTACGCATAGTCTGATTCAGTGCAGTGGCACTTAGCTGCTGTGGCATTTCACTGAGAGTGAGCTGCACTTTCTAATATTTCATAAATAAGGCAGCCACCAGTGACTGGTATGAGAACTTGCATTTTTTATTTGTATTCTAGAAAAAATCGCTTCTAATATTTTGTAAAACATCATCTGTCTGTAGATCATCATATTAATTGACAAGATTTTCTCAAGTCTCTCCTCTATCTCCCCAATTTTTTCTTTTTTTAAATGCACAAACTTTTTAATGTTTATCTCGGCTCAGGTTTAACCCACCTTTTCACCTTGGGTATATGATACAACCCAAAAAAAGATTTACAGGCAGGGCCTGAAGGGAATTGTCCTGAGTTTAGCTATGTCCATATCTGGCACTTTCTAAAAAGAGTTGAAGTGACACAAACTGAGCATAAAACAGCTGTTGCGCAGTAAGTGGTAGCTGAGTTATGGGATGAGGCTTTATGTGATTTCCTTAAAAAAAAAAACCAAACCAACAACCAAACCTCCTATGAAAATTAAATGTTGGTATTACTGCTCATAATGTGTTGCAGAAATATCAATACATTTGGCAGAGATATGACCATTAAGAAAATGTATTGAGACTGTGACATACATCAATGTTTTGCATTATAAGCATCAATAATAAATAATAATAAATTTTCACTTCTGCCAAATGTCTCAGCACTCTTTGCAGCACTGCAGAGTGCATTAGATATACTGTTCCTCATTAGGCAAGAAATAAAGCTCGGAGGCCAGTGGCTGGCGTCTGACCCCAGTTTCACAGGCCAATGTTTGGAGCAATTCCTTCAGCTCCCAAGGAGTTACTTTTTGTTTGCATCACTGTGTCTGAGATCAATATCTGTCCCCACAAGTACAGCAAAGGGTGATTTTCCTTCACTTGACGTGCAAAGAAAAAGGGGTCATGCTAGGAACACTGTTCTCTTGAGGAAAGACAACAGCAAAAAAAATAACAGCAGGGAAATGTTCAATCAATCCCGGAGCATTAAGGTGGCACATCAATTTGTGCAGCACTAGTTGTCACTGTGTGGAAGCTGGCATCGGTGCCATTGCTTATCCAAACAGATTTGACTTATTTTGTGAGCAACAAAAACTCTCACAGCACCTAGGACCCCCTTCTCCACTATGAGCAAGCTGTGTTATTATTTCTATGACAAGAGAGATCTATTTCAAGCTTAAGGTAGGCTGGATAAAAGCAAGGAGCTCAATCAATAACAGGATTCCTTTCCCGCTTATATTAAAAAACGATTGAGGAGTTGGTAAAGACAACTTGGTAAAGACAATTTCAGCAGTATTGCTGAACTATCGGGAGACAAACCCTGGCTCTTTTAGCTCCCTCTGACCAGGAATTAAACGTCTTCTATTTTGTCAAATACGCAGTGCAGGAAACCAGACTGTGGCGGTGTCCTCAGATTTACATCAGTGTGATTGTGATTTGCATTATCATCAGGATAGTGTTTTTATAATGCTGTGCTTCTGTATTTCCCATTGAAGGGCATCTGTCTGAGTAGGTACAGTAAATAGTACCTATTTTGAGAAGCTCCTTACATTTCTCTACTTGAAATATTGATGACTGTTTTAAACTGTTATAACAGCGTATCGTATTTCATGAAAGTATTGCAAAACTACTCACGCAGATAACTACCTAAAGCGATCTTCAAGGTAAAGATTACAGAAGCTTTTAAGAGTAGCAAGAAATTGAGAGAGTTAGTGCCGTTGGTATGACTCATTTCAGAGTCTCCTTGCTGAAGTTTTCCTCCAGCACGCACACTGTCCTTGACTCTACCCTGGTGGTGCAGCACATCTGGTGCATAAGGCACCCACTGCCTGGAGAACCCTTCCAGCTCTGCCCAACAGAGGAACGAAGGGTGCAATGCCGGAACGAAGGAACAGATATTTAGCCTGAACTGTATGATTCTGCATTTCTGTGGATTTAACGCTAACATCCATTCTTCTACCTCATTTGTAACTTGTGATGCTACACGTACTACTATATATTTCAGACATATTGAAATGGTGGGTGATTTTACAGACCATATGTGCTGTAATCTCTAGACACATCGCAGCATGTTAAGGACGGAGAATCAGATGCGGTCCTCAGATTGAGTTTTTGGTTCCTTTGTTTTTGTGGGTTTATAACAGAATCTCCATAAAGTTAATTGAATTTTGCTTTCATAGGGCTTTCCACATATGGGTAAATAAGAATTTTTCATGGAATTCATCAGGAATGACTTGAAGAAAAAGGTGAGATAGCAGGCAAAGAATTGTTCAGAATTCAACCAGCATCAGGATTAAACAAGTTATTGGTTCTTAAGTCACTTTGAAAGTTTCAAAGTCATCATCCTCTTCCATGTTGCCATCAGAGTGCAGGATACTTAGCAGATACTATTAATTTCTATTTTTGTGCACTCTGGCATGCATGACTGGCTCATGAAGTGATGACTGTTTTAGACTACAATGTAAAAAGAGATCAGTATTACTGTGAAGACTTAGCCAATTTTAGAAGCAATCTGTAGCCAAATCTTTCTTGACTTTTTGGTGAGAATCTCAGCTTGATTTTAAAGCATTAGCAATGTTAAGAACTTCACATATGTTTTAGAGAACTAGCTGAAGTGTACAGGATTCTCTGCATGGATCCCAGCTCACTTATTTTCATATTTGGCTGCATATAATCATAGCAGAGGATGACCTTTTTCATATTTTGCTTTTTACAGTGCTTTATTAAAAAAAAAGCAAAAAGATTTGACAATGTCTAATCATTTTAGATACCTTTTAGTTATCTCCACAGATTTAAAGGTGATATCTCTATAGATTTAAAAAGGCGTTTCTCAGAAGATCCATGCACAAACTCTCTGGTGGAAATAGAAGCTCATCTGATAACAATTTTGCAAAACTGTTCCCCATCATCATTTTGTTACAGCAAGCATGCCAATGCCATGCAGATATAGCTCCAGTCTCTGCCCCGGACTGACCTTCTGGATGTAATGGTCTATTTTTGCCTTGTCTTATTAGTCCATTTTGATAGCCTTTACTCAATCTAAGTAGTTCTTTTCTTCCTTTAAAAAGAACTGTTTCTAGAAGAACACTTCCAGTGTGGTTAAACAGGACTTAGAAGAACACATTTAACATTTATATAACTAAGTATTATAAATATTGAAAGGAAGTGAATTCCAGATGAAGGAATACAGAAACAGAAAGCTTCAAGGGTATTATCATAAAATTACAACCTGGGCAGATTAAAGAAACCAGATTATTCTGATTTAAATGAGTGTTTAGAAGAGGGGTCGCTACTTACTTGCACTAGACCATATCCTGAAGGTCTGAAACAAAAGCTAAATAATTTCAATTACTGCAAACTCAGCACGGAAAATTGCAAGCACAGGTTTAAAAGCTGCACGTTGAATATTGTTAATTTAAAGTTTTATGTCCAATGGTACAATGTTAGTGTTAAAACTTTAATGACTTGGCAGGGTTGGGTCCTCCCCGCCACCAATCCTTCACTTATACTTGTCTCTCATTGTTGAATTTATAAACTGCACAACTTTGTTAGGCTAGCAGCCTGTCAAATTAATTGAGACTATTTGTATTGTCTTTAAATGATTACCAGTGCAGTGGGTTGAATGAGGAAATTACACCATGGGGATGTAACAAATCTGGGGTTCCCGACTTATGGAAGATGACTAAAATGTTTATGTTTGAATAAGACTGTCAGTAAGGGCGCAATTCTCTGTAGAAAAGATTAGGCTTTAGTTACAAGACCTTTCATACCCCGCATCCCAAAATATTTATGCTGTAAGGCAGAAGATATTATCGGTATACTGGTGAGACATGACGTGCTATCATATCCTGCATCAAGTATAGTTTATTAAACATGCCCCTACTAAGAACTCCTGTGCAGAGTTTGTGTATTTATTAAAAAAACCAACCCAACCCAACCAACCAAAACCCCAAGCCACCCACACCTTCATGATCAATAGCCCTGGACAGATATAAACACAGTAAAAAAATTAAACAGAATACAGGAGACCTAAGTGTTTCACAGCCGCCACTGTAATACCATCAATGGTATTTCAGCAGGTGTGCTGGGTGTAGGAACTGAACTTGACTCCTTTAATTAAGATGTAAGAGTGCTGTTAGCTGAGCTGCTGTTGTATATTGAACCAGACCACCTATTTCCTGCTAGATGATAACCGCACACAGGTATTCATAGACAGAGATTTGACGTTGCTGTTCCAGTCTCCAAAAAGTGATACTAAATAAAGCTCTTGAGCAGTGTTTTACCAATAAAGACTTTGTGTGCTGATGCTCCAACCCATCAAAACATATGTACATGTAGACAGCATCCATCTAGTAATTACTGAGCACTGTGGAAAGGGGTGCTAAAAAGCTTATCAAATCTGCATATGGGAGGCAGCAATCTAGCCAGTACCATTTCTACCCATCTTAAGTATTTATAAGGCATCTATCACCTTATACACAAGCAGTGCTTAGGCATTTGTGAGCCAGTGAGATATTTGTGGACCAGTGTTATTTACAGAAGCTACAGAAGCATTTTTTGCTGAATGCATGTATTTGGGCAAGACACTTCATAGATATTCTGTATATGAGATAATTTTCCTGACCACACAAGAACACTTAGAGGAAAATGCACATTTATATCCAGCAACATGAATTGGCACAGCTCCCTCCCCCACGCTGCACCCCAAGAGACGCGGGAAGCTGTATAACCAGAGAGGAACACCCCTGCCCCCAACTACACCACCATCTATCTTTGGAAGTTACACGGTGCCTGTCAGCGTTAAACTGGCCAAAATTAGTTAGGCTTAATCTGACATTGCTATTATCACATATGTCAGAATATTCTTCCCTTCCCCCTGCCCCGACCAGGTCCACCTCATATTGTTATGTTTGTGAATAGAGACTAGAAAGTGTAGCTGGCTAAGATGATGTTCTTGGCTTTTAATGTTATTTCATTTTGATACATGACAATTTTAGGGTAGGACTAGTCCCCCTTCCTTTCCTCCCCCCCATTAGACACACTTAAACTAGATGCTAGGTCTTAAATTAGTACAACTTGTTTCTCTAGAGATGTAAGTGAAACTACATCTTGAAACCAGAAGAGTTAAATCAGCAAAACCCCATATGGATACTTTTATTTTAAGCCAAATACCTTAGGAATTGTTTTTGGCTAAGGTAAAATATGCTACTCTTACAGTACAATCTAGGGGATTTACATCTGTTGAACCAATTCCACAGAAAAACGTAAAATGCAGCCGATGAAGCAGTAGACAAGAGTCCTTAGTGCAGTTATTTTCATGACTTCCAGTGTTGGTTCAGGTGGTTTCTCACAACGTAACTCTTGCCCCAGAGTACATAAGGATGTAGAAGCTTTTATTCTGGTGTTGGGAAACAAAAGGAAAGAAGCCAGCTAACGAAGATTCACAAGGAAAGAAAAGAATTTAAGGAAAAAACTTAAGCTAAGGATTAAGTTGTGTGGCTGCCCCCAGTGCATTTAAGCATATGTTTGTTTGTCATCTGGGAACTTGTAGAAACAAGGAAGTTTTACTTACAGCATGAAAAGAAAGAAAAATGGTAATTGTAAACTATGCCCATTGTAAACTAGGCCTACTCAATACACTTGTAATTATTAATTAACTTTGCAAGTGCTCCAGCAGCACATTCAGAAAATTAGTGGGGAAAAAGACCATTCCCTACAGACTTGTGTCTCGTGGTCCAACTGCGTGCTTCAGAGCCTTACGGGTCCGATACTTTGACAGAAACAGCTGTAGGTGGGTTTGAGGACTTGCCCTTGCTAACTGGTACTGGAACTCAGAAATAACATGTCAAAAATCTGGATTGAAAAACTGGAGAAAAAAGAGGAAGAGAAAGGAAAATGCTAACAATACCCTATACTTCTTGCTCACACATACAGCTTAGTAATTCTATTAAATGCTGTTAATCCAAAAAAAAAAACCAACCCCCACAAAGATACAAATACGTACATGGACACATATATTTAGTCCAAGTTGAAGATACAACATTTTAGGAGGGCTTGGAAGCCCACAGTGAGGAAAGCACTATAGCTTTTAAGTTTAAATACATATTTATAATGATCAATATTTCGCAAATCTTACTGTAACACATAGTAGTCCCACTGATGTTAACATAGACTTTGGCAGTTGCCTCTGATCTAAGCATATGTTTAGCTGACCTGGATGTACAGAAAGATGAAGCTTGCAAACAGGCTTAGGGAACATATCTATTAATGGTTTAGCATATAAGAACACATGGAGATAGAATTTAATTTCTGTTCGGTTTTAATATTCTTTACTATAAACCTAAATGTAAGCTATGTCCATATTAAAAAAAAAAAAAAAAAAAAAAGCAACATGAATTTGTATTAGAACATTTCCTCCAGACTTCCCTCCTTAGGGGCAGGTTCTTTGCTGGTGCAAATTTCCATAATTCAAATGAGTTACAACTGCTTACACCAGCTAGACTCAGTCCCATCTATCATCTCTATTATCTAGATAATGTGGAAAATAATCTGTTCAGAGTTTTCATTTCCAAAACAATGTCATGTTACAATTCTCAGCAGAGTCAAAAGGCTCCCCAAAGCCATGTATGAAAAATAAACTGTAACCTTTTAAGATTTCCAAGCTGTGTGATAAATAATACTGAACTAATAATAACTCAGAGAGAAAGAGAAGCACTGTTTATCTTATTTTTCTGCTTTAGGGGAAAGAATCTAGGTAGCAGATTTTGTCATGATTTTATTGCTCATTTTCAGTTCTGCAGGTTTCTTTCTTTGTGCTCATAGATTGTAATGACTTTTGCAAGAGAAATAAATTGTATTTCCATGGGAGCACAGAGCCAGGGCGTTAGGCAAATTGCAAAAGATGATGATGAAATTTGGACTAAACTCACAACATGCTTTAGGTCTTGATGATTTAAAAACATTCCTTTAGTAATAAAAATCAAGTCCTTAAGTGCAATCCTAGCAGCCTGCGTGAAAACAAAAACATACACAGGATTATTCTGGTTTGATTTATAGTGCTTTTGCCTACTGGAAAACTTAGTGTGAGAAGCTTGCCAAGGCCAGTGCTTCTGCTTTCAGATTTCTTTATGAAAAAGGAGAAAGCAAGCTGCATTTTCAATTTTTTTGAAGGCTCTGGCACAATGCCAGCCACTAGGCATTCAAGAGGTGTTCTGTAATCCATTCAACTGTAACATAAAGTTTTGTTAAAGGTATGCTAGCATATTCTGTGCTGGCTGTGTTAATCAGTAATGTTCCATTAAATTGGCTACTGTCATACTAGAGAAAGATCTGCATACTTTGTGCCACCTTGTAATAATAATATTTGACAATAATTATAGTGATACCAAGATGTAAGTGGTCCAGTTGGCAAGAATAGCATAATATTTCTCTTTAATAGTGACTTGATCAAACGTGTATCGGTGTTTTGTTGAGGCTTGAAGGGGATTATGATAGCCAAAATAAGATGAGATAATTTGCTGACAAAGTTTTTTCTTTTTTAGGAGAAGGCATCCTTCTGTGCAAGCGTGTGTGTGTGTGTACGTGTACATACCCACACACAACCACCTCCCAGACAAAATAACCCTTATGCAGCCGTGCACTGAAAAAGCTGGTGAGATGGAGCACTCTGCCAAAGGGAAAACAGACAGCATGCCAGGCTTTGTCTGTTTGGGAAGAGGCTTTAACAAACAAGGGCACTGTGTTGAGGTTTCTGCCCTCAACTGAAGAAATGGTGACTGTGACATGGCAGATGTTGCTCAAGGATACCTTCTTTTTTTTTTAATACCACAGGGCCCCCTCCCACCTCTGGACAGTCCCATCTGCTGCGCACCACGATTTGCCATACATTACTTACTCCAGAGCAATAATTAATATAAGCCAGAGCACTGAAACAATCACCATTTAAGAAGACAACAAGCCTCTCTATCCCCACTGCCCCAAGAAAACAGGCGTGAGCCACCAGCAGCGAGAGCTCCCAAGCCAGGGTGTCCCCCCAAGCACATGGACTGCCCCCCCGCCCCCGCCGCTGGACCCCCAAGTGCGGGGCCATATCTGTCACTGGGCCAGGCCGCTTTACAGTGCGGCCTCACGGCTTGGGGTCAATTCTTACCTACAGTTTAGCTCAGAGTTTCTAATGGTGTTCTTGACAGACCACTGTGCGACAAGGCCCTTCTGCATCTGTAGTCTGCTTTGGCATAGGTGGCAATGCCAGTAAAAACCAGCAAAAAGAAAGGCTGCTGCTGCTAGAATACGCAGCGTAAAGGAAACGGCGTGAGTGGTGGGAGCTGGACTTGTGTCTTTGGTGTTGTGTGGAGTTGTGCATGTGTGCAAAATGAAAGAAACCTAAGCTTTTGGAAAAAGATCTTCAAAAAGACACAAGAATACAGAATGGTTGGGCTTGGCAGGGACCTCAGGAGATCACCTAGTCCAATCCCCCTGCTCAAGCAGGGCCAACTAGAACTGGTTGCCCAGTACATTGTTGTCAGGTTTTGAATATCTCCACGGCTGGAGACTCCACAACCTCTTTCTTCAACTTATTCCACTGTTTGACCACCCTCACAGTAAATAAGTGCTTTTTTTGCGTTCAGATGGAGTTTCACATGTGTCAGTTTGTCGCCATTGAACCTGTCCTGTCACTGGGCACACACAGCCTGAGCCAGGTAAATGCTCTGCTGATCCACACTGTGGGCTCTGGCTTCGTGGAAGCCTGCACGGACACAATCAGCCTAATGAAGAAACCTGTGCAATTACAATCTGTCTGAAGGGAACAGTGTTTTCTCCTCCATTTCTCTCTACTCCTTTCCAGTATCCACTCTAGCCAGTTTATCAGGAAAGCCTAGTGTGGACATCTGCACAGATGACATCTTGAATATATTGAAGCGCATGGAAGAAGTGGATGTGGGGGTTTATTCCTTGGTGCAGCAAGGCAAGGATGCTACCTGGGGCACCTATGGAGGTGTCAGTGTTTCTTCAGCTGTACGTGAAAGGTGAATCCAACCAATGCTTCAGACTTTAACTTGCTTAGCCAGTTCACAACCTAGAAATGAATTTGTACCAGAATGATTTAAATCTGTTGGTAATTTATTTTTTCATGGGAGGAATAAAAATTAGTATTCTGGCCATTTCCAGATGTTTTAATCTCTTCTTAAAACAATACCATAACTAAAACTGGCTGCCCTGTTTCAACAAAGCCCTGTACTCAATCACTGGTAGTGTGTACCCACGGCCTCTAGCATTTTGCAATGCAAAACAGTCATTAGTAAACAGAAAAGAAGCTTTAGCCTAGACTGAGGAACTAGTGTTTCGCATTATACTTACTGGCACTCGCAGTACCTTACGAGGTTATTAAGAGATAATGCACAGGTTCTCTGTGATTTCCCCTCCTTTTCCTCAGTGTCTCACGTGCGTACTCTTCACGGTATTCAGAGGACAACATGCTACCCAAGTGCATACGAATCGACAAACGCTCACATAACACGAAAGCTGCATCACACACACACGCAGACACAGTAATACATTATGATATTGATTCAACACAGATACAAAGAAAGACAACTGCTGCGTGCTCCAGCATGCCCACCAGCTCCCGGGCGGCCGCTGGAGCTCCCCAGTCCAGCTAATGATCTCCTGACCTGAGGTAATACACGGGGCCTCGCAAGATCACAGCCTGAGGTAATATGGCCACAGGCATTTTTTCTGCGGTTGTTCTGTTTCTCACCTCCACCTTCACTTCATGCTGTGAATACTTTCCTTCGAGGCAGTGACACAAACTGACAGACCCCAGAAATCACCTGTTATGGTTTCTGCTCTGACTTCCCTTCTGTCTTATCCCAGGCAGGACATCCTTTACGGGGTATACGGGGTATAGCTTCTTGCCCCCACCCGCCCACCGCATCAAATCTGGAAGACTTCCCTGGGTAACTTCCAGCAACTATCCCATACGTCAGAATAGGAATAAGCTTTTCTCTCTTTGTCCTAGAATATGTCGAAATGAAGTGACCATACCACATAACCAAATTAAAGAAACAGAGAGACAGCAGTCACCAGTGAAGGATAATGCAAGTTGGTCGCTGGTTAAAACAAACAGGTCAAGTTTTAGTTAGTCTTCAAAGATTTAAAAGAACCACTTTACAATACTAATATTATATGGTCAGTAAGACAACTTCTGGAAATTTCTGGGGCAGATGAATTAGAGATACAAATTCTTATCCCTTCCTTGATTTGTTAATTCTCAATAACCAGGAGGTGTGAAGAGGACTATTATTAAAGCCATCTGAAAGCATGTAACTGAATTTTAATTAGATGATGTTATGATTGTGTGCTAATTTTGACAAATCCTTTGGTGACTTGTTTTTTGAAACAACAGCAACGAAAAAGAATATTTTGTTTCTTTTAAGTTTCAGTGTTTTGATATAGTTTGTCAGCTCAGTAACTCCAGCCCATGTTCCTGTTCTGTATATCATCTAGAGAAAGTCATATAAAAGAAGTGAACATTCGTTTTCCGTAGTTACAGCTATAAAATTGTGTGAGAGAGATTTTAGTCACATCGAATAAAGTAATTTGCCCTTTTGCAAGATAAAACACATAAACAAAACAGTCCAATATTTATAATTTGGAAGAAGTATTTGGAGAGGAACCTGGTTCAGAATAAAAAGCAGTTCTAAATCCAGTTAATTCTTGCTTCGTTAAATGTTATACCTGCTTTAGTAGGCTAATTTTAAATGCATCTGAGACACTATTCAAAGTAATGAGATCAGATTTAAAGGGTTCATCACCCATCACGAAAATCTCATTTTTTCTGTTCTTAATGGGTGCTTGAAAATAAAAAAATCTGGATTTTTGTCCTCCAAAGAGGAACTAACAGTGAACATGAAAGAATAACCAGTTTTCACAGAGGAGCAGGTAGTTCGATTTGGTCTATCCGACTGCTCAAGGCATAAGACATCCTGCTCAGCTAAAGGATGCTCTAGCCTCCACTCTTCACAACGTCGGGCATCTTGTTTGCATAGGTGGTTAAGCCTCGTGTGGGGGTTGAACAGTCAGCAATCGAGGCACCCACCAGGTGGGAAGCCTCAGCACAAGCAGGGGAGCACCCTACATGTGCCGGCCGAACTTGCCTTTTGCTGGAAAGCAGGAGCAGCTCAGCAAGTGCAAGGCAAAGCTTCTTGGGAAGTTTACACTGGTTGTCTTAAAAAAAGCTGGCTGGCCACCATCACTGGAAACTGAAGCCAACACCCAATTTAAATCAGACCACACGCAGAGATTTATCCATGCTCCATTTGTCATATGGGGATGACACCAAACTATGCAACTTTATATTTGTGAGGTACCTTGAGACTGGGTGGAAGGCCAAAAGGGAGTGCCAAAGATTCTGTTATTATGAAAAGCCATTCAAAGATAAGTAAATGTTGATGTTAGCAAAGCATCAACTTCCAAAGATTTTTTTTCTTCTTCTGTGAAGTAAGTTAATTTACATATGAAATACATCAAATGTATTTTCTTCTGATAACGGCAAATTATCTTACTACCAGGTAAGTACAGATTGCAGAAATCTAACTGGACTTTAACAACTTGTGAATGTTACATTTTATACATGTAAATGTTTGATTTTGTTTAAAAAACAGTCACTTACCAAAGAAAAAAAAAATCAGTAAGTTTTATGTAAAGGAAGCTAAACATAAATGGCCCTATTGACCCTCAATTTGTATATGTATCTTCCATTGGCAGAAATGGATGCTGTGTACATATCCAACTGAGTGAAGTATTGCATTAGCAAGAATCTCACAATTACAGACAATTACCTTGGTTTTCTTGCACCTGGTGCTTACAAGGATTCTTTGTTAGTTGGATTTCTTGAGGAAGGAAAGATTTTCTGTATGTAAATCTCTAATCTCTCCTGAAGTTAAAAAACCCTAAAACAACAACAAAAAAAACCAGCAGGAGAACTACAAGAAACCACAAACAACTCCTAAAACACCGCCATGACAAGACAAATCCTGAGCTAACTTAAATTGCATGAAGGTAGAGGAGCTCTAGGTGTAGACAGTTCCTCTGTTCAGGAAAGAAAAAAAAAAAAAAACCAAACCAAAAAACCAAACCAAACCAAAAAAACCCTCCACCAAAATAAATATCAGTATTTTGAGTCTCTGGTTTATACAAACATGTACTGCAGGGAACTGGTTCAAGAAATCTTTCTCCACCCACTTTTCTGCACATGTGCCCCCTGCAGCAGTTTATAACAAGTCAAGTTTCAGTGCTCAGGTAATACAAATTACCCTCGTCCTTCAAAGCATGAAAGAGAAAGGTCTGTCAAAAGACAATGACCCTTATTCCTAGATGCTGTTACACAGGAAATGGCGGTAGTACTGACATCCAGGCTGAATAATAATTTCTGTTAAAGAAACTTCTGGTCGTTTTTGAAAGGCTGCAACACTTCCACCACTTAAGGCAAAATGCTAAAAGTTGACAGTGACAAAATACCTATGATTAGAGACATGCTCTTTGCTCAGCCTATATATTCCTCTTCCAGTTTGGAGAAGTTATCAACTTTTGAACTTCGCCACTTCTTCTTAAGCATTTGCAATACTCTAGAAGTTTTGGGTATTCAGCCAAAACCCTAACCAACACTGTAATGTTAGGCTCATGCCACTGCCAAAGTAGCAGCAATGCCACATGCTAAACTGGGAACATCTGGACACTGATGCAGCAAAGAGAGATAGAGAGAGAAATAAAAAAAGTCCTCCCACCCCCAAAGCTTCTGCTAACCTCTGTCCACTCTGACGCATCTGATCCTATGGGCTATACTCCCGCTATGGCATAAGTTCTCTCTCTTTCTCTCTCTCCCCCCGCCCTCCC
>NW_009209844.1:0-43520 GCF_000690835.1 Fulmarus glacialis
GTAGCGCGTCTGGAGTGGGAGCTCGGGAGTATTCGTCACCGAGAGGCGGAGGGAGCAAACGCTGCAGCCAGGTGAAGTGCTCGGTGTGAGCGAGCGCAACCAGTTCAACTTGGAGGAGCTCAGAAACAGGCAGTTCACAATCTGGATTACCTGAGCTCATCTAAATTTATCCCTCACTCCTCTGATAGTTCTGCAGAAACCCACAGAGGTATCTCACTATCTATCTCTATTAAAAAAAAAAAAAAAATCCAGGATAGTTTTCCATTGCTATGTTTCATCGCTTCCTTCTGCTGATTAATCCCAGGCTGCTCTGCTAGCGAAACACAGTGCAACTTTATAACATGCTGGCACTTAGGTAACAGAAAAGTTATACCCGCATGGGAAGCAGATCCAGCGTACAATTCCACGCCATGACAGAAGAGCCTGAGCCCTGCCTCACTTCTGGCCAACTTCCAGTCCAGTAGAGCAGGCAAGAAAGAGTAAAAGCAGCCGAAGAGCAGGATAAAGAGCTAAAGACTAAAAGACTTTTTTCACCTGCGGCAGTCCCAATCTAATATTAAAATGGGGCTTTAAAAATAAATCTCATTAAAGATGGTTTAGGATAAAGTAAGCCAAACATACTGAAACATTGCCCTCTGGGAAAGGCTGTCCTTCACAACTGGGGAAGAGGCCACCAGTTGGCATCCAGTAACACAACCCCAATCAAACAGCTTTAAAATGGTGCTAGGAAACCCATCTCCTCTCAGCTCAGTCCTCTGAATTCCTTATAGTTCATATTGCTCCTATCACTATATCCCATAATCAGAACTGTACATAAGCTGTAGGAAAAATTATGGAATATGTAATGTCTGAAGAAGGAAATGTATGGGTGTATGCTTGCCCATTTATAATTATAAACGTGTTAATATAATATACACAACATATCATGACAAGATACAATGAACACATATAGCATTGAAAAACAATTTGTGCTACTCAACTTCCTTCTCTTCACAGAGGAAAGAGGACAAGACCTCTTTCCTAAGAAAGACACCAAATGATGCAGTTCAAATACACTGTAAACATCCTCCCCGTTCCTCCCCCTGCCTCGCCTCATGCTTATTTTAAACAGATCTTCTCTTGACTACCTCAGTTTCTTTGCACGAGTTAGTAGGATATTCTTCTCTCAATCTGCCTTCTCAGTCAAAACAGACCTTTGGTCCTCTGTTGACTATATGTGATGTGACTCATGAGTCTGGATTTTTTGAGTTCTTGTATGTATTCACAAGCAGAGTTAAAACCAAGCTATATACTCTTGGAAAGAGCATAGAAATCAGAAGACATTAATTTTACTTCCCTTCACTATCTTCCAACCATATGTTTACAAAATAGCAGTAGTTTAATCTGTCAGCCAAACTGGTCACTTCACATTATATCAATTGCAAATTGCGCTTCAAACAAGCAATATCACAATATTGTGTTCCCAGAAAGTAAACAAAACATGCACCATTCCTGCACGGAGGTAAATAACAGACATAAGACACCGCTAGCGGAATGCAATAATCACTCGTCCAAGTTGGTTGCCACTATTGATGCTGAACGAGTGTGATTACATACATTTAATAGTTTTAATGTAACTGCCTAAGCTTTACTGCACAGCTTTTTAGTGTGAAACCACACCTAGTCAATACTAGGCAAAGCTAGTGTCATCACCCATTACTTCGCTTGTCTGATACAGCTCTTACAAGCAACTTAAATTTGGGTGCCATAACTTGATTGCTGCCTTGTCGGATATAGCTCTGTCCTGGTTTCAGCTGCGGTAGAGTTAGTTTTCTTCCTAGTAGTTGGTATAGTGCTGTGTTTTGGATTTAGTATGAGAATAAGGTTGATAACACACTGATGTTTTAGTTGTTGCTAAGTAGTGTTTACACTGGTCGAGGACTTTTCAGCTTCCCCTGCTCTGCCAGGTGCACGAGAAGTTGGGAGGGAGCACAGCCAGGACAGCTAACCCAAACTGGCCAACGGGGTATTCCATACCATATGACATCATGCTCAGCATATAAAGCTGGGGGAAGAAGAAAGAAGGGGAAGACGATTGGGGTGATGGCGTTTGTCTTCCCAAGTAATGGTTACACGTGATGGAGCCCTGCTTTCCTGGAGATGACTGAACACCTGCCTGCCGACGGGAAGTAGTGAATGAATTCCTTGTTTTGCTTTGCTTGCATGCGCGGCTTTTGCTTTACCTATGAAACTGTCTTTATCTCAACCCATGAGTTTTCTCACTTTTACCCTTCTGATTCTCTCCCCCATCCCACCGGGGGGGAGTGAGCGAACGGCTGTGTGGTGCTTAGTTGCAACCCGCGCAGGCTTTCACTAATAAAGTTGGGGGGGGGGGGGAAATCAACAGGAATGTCACAATTGCTCCTACCATCAAGAATAAGGAAAACATATTGCTTTCTATATATTAAAAATTATGGTGATTTTTTTTTTTAAATAGTTTCATCAATTCCTGTACTTTGGGCATGAATACAAAATCAGGGAGGATTGCAGTTCACATATACTCAACAGAGACTTAGGGCATTATTCAGACTGTCACCATAAGTGACTTGCATGTCACAAGTAATTCTCACTAGAGACAGTACAAGTAGCCAGAGTCTGGCAGCTTGGACGGTAAATAAGCTGAATTGCTCATTGCTCTCTTGAATTGAAACATCATGACAGGTGCCCAAGTCTATCTTAGGGCTCCACAACGCAAATCTATATAGCTCTTATGGTTCAAGAGTTAAAGTCTGCAAAAATGCCACCCCTGTTGAGGGCGTTTAAACTTAGCACAGCACTTCTGGATGACCTGTGATCCACTCCCAGCTAGGTGACAGCAGAGGGTTTTCTCTGCGCTTCCTTCCCCCAGTGGCTCAGTGTGGCATGGGACTGGCCAGCACAGGGCGGACAGCGTCTCACCGGTGCTGACCCTTGCAGTGAGGCAGTACAGACGAGAATCTCACGATCCACATAGAAAGAGTGAGCACAGAAGTGGAAATGGGAGAGAAGTACATTGGAAAAAGGAATGTGGCAGTGATGGGATTGGAGAGGTGGTGGGAATGGGAAGGGCAGGAAACCAGAGTGCAGAACAAGGAAAGAAGCAGTATGACTGCATGACCTACAGGGAGGAGATGCTATAAACCAGACCAGAAGACACAAATTAGTATTAGGTGAGAAAAATGTTCATGGTAGGCAGGGAACACAATACAATTTGAAAAGACCTGCACAGGGACAGCCAGCTACCTGACTAGCCTAAAGCTAGGAGGTAATCAGGGAAGAGGGGAATGGTGAGGAGCAGGGCAGAGATGCTGACATGGGATGCCTGGGCAGAACTGGCTGATCAAGCAAATAGGGGCTACTGAAAAACCTGTAGGGTGGAGACTTCAGCAAGAGACAAAGTTTAGGATAGCAACAGAACTGGGATAAAGGCAGAAAGTGTCAAAACCACAGCAATGGCTCTACAAAAAAAAAGAAGGTGGAAACAAAGCTAAGGGTGGAATTGCTGCTCTCCTCCACTGGTACCTTCCAGCAGGACGTGTGCTTGAAGATGTACGACAGGGAGCTACACAGGTACGCAAACCCAACTTGATGAAGACTGGGCCTTAAGAATCAGCCTTCAGACTAAAGAAAAACAAACTACCTGGAGGCTTGACCATGAGAGTCAAGACTATAGTCTGAAATGATGAGTAAATCACAAGAATAAAAGAAATCAGTTCTTTAGCTTTCTACTGTACACAAGTACTTTTAGAGTAGCCCTTGCTCATCTGTAGAATCCAGGACAGCGATAGCAATATTAAACATCTGTTAACAGAGGCAACCAAGTACAAATGCAGGTGTGTCAATATGTGTGGACTTTGTTTGCTCTGATTGTTTCTGTAAATTTTGTTCCTTTCATTAAAACCTACTAACGTGTATAATATCTGATGGGAGGGAGTAAAGAAGACAGAGCCAGACTCTTCTCAGTGGTTCCCAGTGAAAGGGCAAGAAGCAATGAGCATAGATTGAAATATAGGAAATTCCATCTAAACAGAAGGAAATTCTTCTTTTGTTTTGTTTGTTTGTTTTTTGGTTGTTTTTTTTTTTTTTTTGTACTGTGAGGGTGACCGAGCACTGGCACAGGTTGCCCAGAGAGGTTGTGGAGTCTCCATCCTTGGAGATATTCAAAAGCTGTCTGGAGACAGTCCTGGGCAACAAGGTCTAGGTAGACCTACTCCTAGCAGGTGACTGGACTAGATGACCTCCAGAGGTGCCTTCCTACCTCAACCATAACAAATTCAAATAAAAAATATCTGATTCATGTTGATATTTTAGTGATTCCATCTCTCCATTTTAATTTTCAAAGATTAAGCATAGTGACTTTTCAAATTGTCTAGGAGGATAGCATTTAACTCTGGTATTTAAACTCCGACCCATGTCTTTTAAGCATAGCTATGAATTGTCTACACTATAAATAACAGTGTATCATAGTACTTTAACATAGTGCCTTTGGGAAAACAAACAGAAAAAAACTGCTGACATGGTTGTCAAGGTTAATAGACTAAACAGACCTTCCTCGATAAACAAGAATCTTTCAACTTGTATCTAACAGTAACAGCTATTTTTTCTTCAGGAACTCAAATGGAAAGCAATCAATTCTCTCTTACCTAATTCAGATTCAAATTCAAATCCCAGTGAAGAATGTCAACAGCTTGTAACTGTCTTTTGCACAGCTAGCAACAAGAATTGTCTCTTGTAAATGCAAGCATTTCATTCTTAAGGGAACTTTGGCAATGCTCCAAAATGCTCCTATTTTCATTTTTAATTTACCTGTGGCAAAAAAAGCTGAAGAACTTGTCCCCTTTCACATATAGGACCAAAGAGTAAGAGCTGTTTCGCTTTAATTAGCTACCATCCAAACTATCCTATCCCACATCAGCACTAAGTAACTGCTTAACAGTGTCACTTAAATGGGAAAATGATGATTAGCAAGTAATTTTTCAGTTTTTCCTATGAATTTTAGCTCTCCCATTGATTTTCTTCCGTGGTGGACAGGATAACTGTGGGCACTGCACTTCCAGCAGCATAAACCGTGGTTCGCTTACACCTCCAGGAGCGTTATTGTCCTGAAAGAGCTACAGGAAGGATCTGAAGCCCTGGCCTTCTTGTTCCTCTGAACATCCGCACATTCTGAAGGATGGGTCTTCTTCAATTCTTCTTATTGCCCTTGTTACTCTCCGAATCAGTATGGTGGTAACCACAGTGTCCCAGCAGTTAGAAAAACTGGGAAATAAGACTCTGTGTTCTAAGAAGCATCCAAGTATTTTATGAAAATGATAGGACTGTCTCAGCAAGGGAGACTGAAAACAAATTAACCGAGAAGAGTTAACAGCTTGATCATAGCACCATGCTGCTCATATACTTTCATGACAGGTAAGTAATTCAGTTCAAGTTTCCCAGACTCCTGCTAAACATCCCTATCTGTATGTTGGGGGGAGGGATGAAGAGGGATGGACGGGCCAGGACACAATTTGGACCTCCTCCTTCACTTCTTTTGAATCACACCTTCACTTCTTTTTAAAGCACGCCCCCAAAAATAGCATATTTTGGGTCAAGTTAAAAGGTTTTTGTTTGTTTGCTTGTTTTTAATTTTCATATCAGCAGAAGTGTTAGGCGGCATCTCAGAAGATGGTGCAGATTCCAAACCATCAAGATGCTCTGTGTTCATCTCCAGCAGACTTTGTATTTCTTTTCTGAAGGTATTGGCTTTACATCTAGCCATAAAATCAAAGTCCACCTCCTTACATAAAATACCATACATCATGTAGGATGTCTGTAATTTTCCTTTATGGATGGTGTACATCTGAAAGAGGGTTGATAAGTAACATTTTATTCTATGAGATTTAATTTAGGTATATAATAAACCGATGTCAACTAATTCAAGATGCAATAATTAAACATCTCCTTAAGATTAATGTCACATCTTAAATCTCAAAACCAAACTTAAAATAAATGAATAACAAAATAAAATAAAATCTGAAAGTATGCCCATGGAACTACTGGAATGCTATTTAAATTTTATTTTTAAACACTAAAGCTGCTTATCATTTGCAGATTGTTATTGGTTATTATGGTTACCATTCTCTAACACAATCCAATCTGCCTGCAGTTTTCTATTTCAGGATACAGCAGTGATAACAACAGACTAAACTTCTCAACTTGCAAACATACTTACATTAGGGGCACATGCTATCTCCTCTTGCATTGAAAGATAACATGAGTATGTTCTCACAGCGTCACAGAAATAACAAGCTGCAAATGGCTGCCATTCTTCTTGCAGTCAGATGTTAAACCATTTAACCCAACTCACAGTGAGTGTCAGGAACATAGCAACAGTTTGATACCATTTGTATCAATGTATGGATACATAATACAAATACCTGTTTTATTATGGATCCTCTGCATCACTCAGATACTGGAGAGGTACTATAGATCCTATAAAGTTGGAAGATCTGCCCAGGTGATTGTTCCTATGCGTGGGCAGGATTTTTTATTTTTATTTTTTAAATGTAATGCAGAGTCATGGGCAACACTGTCTTCTTGTAGCCTTGCAGCAGTGAAGCACAGAGAATGGGGATACAGACAGAAAGAACAAGTCAAGTGCTTAACATGCCATTGCTGCTCTAGGATGCTCACACAAGTCGCCTGCAACCGAATGTGCAGCCAAACACTTCTGAAACAGCTGTAAATTTTGTCAGAGCTTTAAGTGGTTGGAAGAAAATTGTCTTCAACAACCACATTTAAAGGAAATAATACCCTGAAGATTAAAACAGAGATAATGTTCATTTTGCTGTATTTATTAATTGCAAGAAGGGAAATGCATATGCTTTTGCGCACAAGAACATCAATAACAGAACCAATCTTCACAGATAACACTAAGATCTTGAAGTAAAATATATAAAACTTACACAACCCTGGAAAAACAGCCTGTGATGGCTATAGTTCTTTAGAAAACACAGCTTTCCATTGAAAGGTTACTAATTTACCTCTATAATGTCACCACTACATGCTGCTGATGCACTACATGCTGCTACACTGACGGCTACATTAGATAAACACTGGGATTTAATCTCAGTGAAAGGCTTTCAACTCTCACACTCAGCACATGTCTGCTCCTGGGTGCACTGAAATGTTTCAAGTGCCACGAGCAGCTTGATGATTGCCAGATGCTGATCTCCCAGGGCTGGTGACTGAGGAGTAGCTTTGGCTTATGGCTGTGTACAGAAGCCACCACGAACTACCGGGGTATTAACCACCTCTGGCCATGTCCACGTCCTGAAAACTGTGCTTGAGGTACAGGTTGTCCTCTGGGGACTATTGCTGTGCAATTCCCATACTTGGGACATTGACTTATTAACTGATACTTCACAGAGGAGAGGTCTGAGCCCTTGGTCCTTTAAAACTGTTTTGGTGTTTAAAATGAGGTAATAATTCATGTACCAAGTCCAATCATACCTCAAAATCATATTTATAAAAGTGCTTGTAAAAGTTGAGCTATTGAGACTTCCAAATTCCGTTCTCATTTCAGAAACAAAGTGTATCATCTGATCGGCAGAGCCACAGCAGCAGGCCACAGGAGGTATTTTGGCACACATTGCCTTTGTTTATGCATTTTTGGCACAAGCCATCATTCCACAATTCCATCAGTTTAAGTTATTGATTCTCACCAAATGTTGTGGTTTCTTTGGCCTCATCAATTCTTCAAATCTCAGTTCTCATTTCTCATTTTTACTATGTTTGAAACCTCTAATATTTCTGATGCTTACATTTTTGGCAATCCTAAAAGCTTTACTAATGATTTTTGGTGAAGACTGGCTTGCACAATTTAATGAGCCCCAGTGAAATAAATTCTGGTAAAATGTGAAAGCTGGAAAACTTGTCTCTGCAGAAAGGACTACGTATCACCTGAGACCCACTTCAGAGCTCAGAATAGGAATTAAGTGGAATTTAGGCAGCACATGTGCTGTTGTAATGGTCTCTCTCACCTATGAGGATGGACATCACCCTGGCACTGCAGAAACGTACTTCAGTTTAATAAGCAGGGAGCCAGATGTGCAACCCTGGCTAATAACTCCCAGTGCGTTGCAGTGAAAACGTAGTCAGAAGAACCAGTACATTAGCTAAGCGGAGTCAGTAGTTTGCAATGTAACGGATGCAATACGTACAGTAAGTTGTTCCTTACAGAGAACTAACGCAACATGTTGCAACGACATTTTCAGAACTGCCCTGATGAGATGCAGCGTGAAGGTAAGATACTTTCAGTCACTCCTTCGTGTTCACCCAAATTAACAGAATCTTGTTAGCACACAGTAAGAATACTTAGGGCGGGGTGGAAAGATTTTCCCTCTCCTACATTGAAATGATACATTTTTTTTTCCATTTATATTCTCCTGGATTGGTGTAAAAATGTGATTTTTCAATTACATTTTTCTGTTTAGTACATTTTTTTCCCCTCCCTGTTGGTACAATTCACAAATGGTGTTCGTAAAAAGAATGCTCTGAACAGCCTGGTTCCCCAGTGCTGACAATACTGAAAGCTCATGCATCAAATCGAAGAGCATGCCTCAAACTGCATTTTTATGTTGGGCTTGCCTTCTCTGAGACTGCAGGGCTCTGACACTCTAAGAAAGGCACTCCAGCATTTTCTACATCCCAGCTAGAGTTTTAAAGGTGAACCTGTTTGTGTGATTCAGCAGTCATCCTCTTTTTTCAGGTTCAAATCTGTGATACTAAGTCCCCTTAGTTGGGTGAGGATTTCTGAAATCACTGAGAAACTCCTCCCAAGTACAAAAAATGTACTAGACAGTTGATTTACCATCATGAAAAAACTCAGCAATATAAGAATTCTGATCAAATTCATAATTGTTGATCCTACTATGGTAGTCACCTATAAAAAGACAGTATTTTGAATTCCAAGGTACAAGAATTTCTCCTCTCCTAAATCCATAAAACCGAACCCAAGTTGTACATCATGTTGTGCATGAACAGAATAATGGATTTACACTAAACAGAATAATGGATTTACACTAAACAGCATCAATGCGGAAAGTTGCTTTTGAAATTTAAGAAGGAAATTATTCTCTCAAGCAGTTCAGTTCAGACACCTTAAGCTTCTCCTAAAATAAAAGACTTCTGCCATTACAATCCTAGTTGCTTTGTTTAAGTCTATACAAATTCTAATGAAGCTGGGAGATCAATGTGAAAGCACAGCGATAGAAGCTGATCACATTTTCTTGACAGAAAATACTCAGCCAGAAAATATCATGATGTTCTGGGAAGTCACTGATTTACTTTGAATTTGGCAGAAAGTTATCAAAGTGCTTAGTTTGAAAATTACTTTTCTAGCATTCCACCATAGCATAAGCTATTGAAACTATTATATAATTAAGCATTAACCTGTTTCTTACTTACCAAAGTGACCGTGTTTCCAAGATGAACTGGAAATATTGCTGAAAAGCAGTATTTAAAAAGTTCAAACATTACTTTTTCCAGTGCATTACATATATTCACTTACTAATTTCTAGAGAGCAAATATTGAAGAGATTACTCTTTCAAATAATACTATGATTTGAAAATACTTGTTTCATTGTTAGATTATTAAAAGACAAGAAAGATACGCATATTTTATTATTATTTAATGATAAAGTATATGAGAATGTGACATAAAAAGAAAAAACAGAAACCTTCAAATAAAAAACAGTCACTGAATAGTGCTTAAACAAATAAGCAAAATCATAAGGCTCTTACTAGGAGGGCAAAATGTAAAGCCCAAGCATGTCTGGGTCACACAGATTTTCAAAGAAACTCTGTCCTGATGAACTGAGCTGCTGAACTGCGTACTTACAAGACTGTGTTGAATTGCACAGAAATGATAATACATACTTGACTGAGGACTTTGTCAAACTGAGAAGACATTAAGTTACGTTACAACTAATTGCAACTGTGAGCCTGTCTTTCTACTGACATCCTTTGATCAGCATGGGCCTATTCAAAGTGAAATTTAGCTTTTATACCTAGAATTGCTAGCTGAGCTTTAAAATGATATTTTTTTCTTATACTAATATTCTACCAATAACTAACAAGCTAATAATTTTTAAGGGATGAATATTCTAAATCATCAATCTGTCAGCATCCTTTGGGCAGCCTCAAAACATTCTGAAAAAACCAGAAATTTATATCCACTAAAATACTGCAAAATGCAATGTATCATTAATGACAAGCTGAAGAAAAACAAGTTGTTTTGTGAACAGCAGAAGTAACGAAGCCCGGTTTCCCACACACACCTCCACAATACCTTCAGCGCTCTCTCATTTTCCATACACACCACATGCTCCGTACCCTCGGTTCCCCTCCCCTCCCCAAACTTCCCTTCCCTTTCCACGAGTTGCTGGTTGAACAAGAGGCAGCACAGCACTTGTTTCAGCTACTCTGGAGTTAAATTTGTGCTCATCAGCTGGCTGGATGCTATCTTTTAGATGCCAGAAGAGCCCAGAGAGTGCCTTGACTCTCACACACTGGCATGTCAAGCAAATGGCTTTAACAGCTCCGTCCAGCCCCCAGGAAGGTCTATGATAAGCACTCAGTACTTCTGAGACCTCTGCAAGGCTGATTGAAATCGGCCATTGGATTGAAGTTACTGAGAAGCACAACTAACAGATGGAAAGTGGGATTGCATAAATCTTGTCTTAGGAAACCAACCTGAAAATCAGAGCTGTTATACAAGGACTGTCCATACGCTTTAATACTCAGCAGCTTGTTTAAATATAAGATGATGGCATGAGCGCAATGTAAACATTTAGTCTGTCAGTCAGTATGGAGAATTTTCAAACTATCTTTTTCACAGAACGTTGGTTGCTGTTATTAGGCAGTTGCAAGTACAATATGAACCACAGGCTTTCATGCAGTGTACATGCAGCACCAGTGGCGCATAAAAATTTGCAAAGAAATACTGTACTTACAACAAAGGACTTTTGGGATCAGTAAAATAAAGCAGCCCAGTGGTTTAATAGCCTACAAAATGGGTATCTGAATGCCATGGAAGTTTCAAGGCACTTCACCTCCCCTCCTTTTTATGCTGCACTTCCACACTATCCATTCTGGGAAGCAAATAGCAGAATTCGCCCTTTCAAGTTTATGAATTCCTAGGCTCGTTCACTGCAATTTGAAAACTGAATAAAAAATAGCGGCAGCAATTATATGTTTCACTGATGCTGAAAACATAAATTCAGGAAAATTTCGGTAAATTTGCAAAAAGCAGGATGTCACTTCTCTGCATAGTGGGTGAGGTAAGGACAAAATGACAGCCTCAGGACACCGCAAGGATTTACTGCACCTGATGTGCTTACACTTTCTGGCAGTTAGAGAAGTTTCCATATTGAAGAATTTCTATGTCACATGGACTGTGTTGGTAGTGAAAAACATGTCAGTGGTTATGCAATATTATTTTATTTCATGCTACTGTAACATTTTAATTGACTTGAATACTTCAGGAGTCAACTTGTTACAAGGGACATCCTGAAATTTGGCAATTCAGAAAAAAGTACCCATTAAACGCTTATCTGAATTTCTGTTCAATTATGCAATTTGTATCCACTTTTGATGCAACATCTGTCATTAAGACACTATCATCAATAGTCAATTTACTTAATTATACATGCCAAGAAATATGAAGGAGAAAGTTCTCAAGCTATATTTCTTTTTTAATCTTCCCAATCTTCCCATTACTTTCGTCTCATCCATCTAAGCAATTCCTTTTTCAGTTAGATAATGTTTGAGGACTAGTACCGCTAAAACCAAGCTAATTTGCAAGCATAGCTTCCTTTAAAATGCTTCTGAATAACAAGTGACTACAGCCAAAATTCACATTAGCAAAGCTAAATGGTCCTCTTCCCCTCACGACACTCTAGAAACTAGGATAGAAACTGAGGAAACATGGAAAGAATGATCATCAACCATCATTTCGAAAGAAGGGTTGACCAAATGTTCAGAAATTCATATAAAATACACAGCTGAATCCTTTCAGCCAAATTTTATTCCTTTCTGCCTGTGCTCCACTTCACCTACCTTGCTTTGTTGCTGCTTCTCAGTTCACAAGGGCTGTACATCCACAGCACCTGCGATCCCCTCACCCTGTCAAACAGTAACTTCTTCCTCCGTCTACCGGGACCTCTATGACTATATCAAATAGAGCTTGGACTTCTTCATGATGTGATATGAGGGAAAAGTTTCATTTTACTCTATAGCCCAGATAAATCAAACTCACCTTCCCCTTGATGACATTATTTGACAACTAGTAGACAGAAAGATAAAAATGTTGCATGGAAACGTGGACATTATTTGTGCTAAGTTCTAACATCAGGTTAGGAACCTGATCTCTTTAGGAAAACAGTATTTTCCAATTTTTTTTTTTTTTCATTTTACACCCTCTTCCCACCCAAAAAGTTATTCTCCAATTTTTCCCCATTTATAATTGTATTGGGATTGTCAGAGAACCCCAAAACACATTAATTCATCGGAACTCTTAAGAACTACTTGGAAAAGATACATAAACTTAAGCTTTTAACTATATTAATTACATAAGAAAATGCTAAAGGCACCTAAAGCTACGGTTGGACTCGATGATCTTAAGGGTCTTTTCCAACCTAAATGATTCTGTGATTTTACTAGTAGCTGGTTTCTGCTGTTCTGAACATCCATGCTGAAAACAAGCCCAGTGGAGTTATATACGGTAATTATATACCTTCCTACTTCATGGCACACTTCCTATAAGACCCATTGTTGCATTATTCCCCCCACAAACATATGAGCACGTTCTAATTTGACTAAAGAAAAGTTGTCATGAGAGGAGGATAGGATGGATGTTAGCAATAACTATTCAGCTTCCTATGTGGAGATCCTTAAATAATCCAGAAATAGGAATGATCCAAATCTGATTTCCTTCTAAAAGAAAGCTGTGGAGCTGCTGTTACACAAGACACTGTCCCTGGGTTTTTTCAGAATAACTCTAGAAAGCTACTGTCATGCCTCTAGTACACTTCTTTCACTGCAACTATATTCAGATCCTTCATAAACGTTATAGAAAGCAGCAAGTTTAAGTCAAACATTTGGCTGAAGTTTAGGCCTACTTTTATTATTTTAATCTCCATCCTTTGTTTTCTACAGTGTAAAAAATAAAACAAAGCACATCCAATTATAACTTTAAAAAAATATTTGTCATCTATTTATATTTTATTTCACAAGCACAGCTGTAGTGGGATATCTGCTACAATAAGTCCCTGGCCCCAGGAGACACATACCTCGTCAAATGCTGCCAAACCAAAATTCATGTTACAACCTAACCCAAACCAAAAATAATACAGAGTGTAACATTTGTGTCTGTAAAGAGAATGTACTTCAAACTACTGCCAGCAGAGAGTCCCATTGCTCTCGTATTGAGGAGAAAACAATTTAGCACAATCCCCCAAAACACAGAACAAACAGCAAGCTACTTCGTTTTAATTATTTTAATAGGGTTATAGACAGCCACCTGTGAGTGCTTTCCCTTCCCCTCAACTCTAGTTTTTTGCAGTTTTTCAACGTGACAGCAAGTTAGTACGTTTTAAAAAAGGAAGATCAAAAGTATAATTTGGACTTCCACAAAAAGGCTGGCACATTTTTCAAAAACATTTGAGCTTGGCTAGATGAGAGCAAAGTGAAACAGTTTAACTGTAATTAAGTTAACTTGCAAGCCAGCCTGTACATTGCATTGTAAAATTAAAGGGCTCCCAAGCATCTGGCCTGCACTCCTTCAACATATGCTTACCCCAGGAGTAATATGCTTAGTTTGAGGAGACATCAGGCGTCTGTCAAGCATGTCAACCTTGCTCCAAACGGGCCAGCCCTTCCAGCAGCAGCAATGCTTCTCACAGGAGCAAAACCTCTGACGCAAAGCAGTGCACCAGTGAAAACTTCAGCAAATCAGCCTGCATTAACCATTATTTGAAATACTTGTCCATCTAAGGTCTGGTTTAAAGTACCCAGCTTTTGTCTATATGGAGCGATACTGTTTGCTGTCGATTTCTCTCAGCTGTTGATCTGATTCAGTCCCTACGTTAGGTTACAGCTCAGCAGAGAGCCCGTCACCATCAATTACCAAGGAGGAGTGGGAGGGCTCCGCGCTCCCAGTGACGTCAGCCGCTTTAGGAATGAAGCCTGCACACTTGCTGGGGTAACATAACATTTTATTAATCTCAGATGCATGCCTTGCAGGACGCATGGCCTCCTGTTGACATACAGCAACTGGCTATGCAGCCAGAAACAAATCATGGAGAAGTATCTGAACACGAACACCAGATAATCGGACTTCTTGATGTTTCTGGCTACAGATTTTTTTTCTTTTTTTTTCCCCCCTCCTGAACAGAGATATTAAGCATTGGTATTTCAAATTGGAAATCTCAATTCAAGTTGGAAATCTCCCCTGTAAAAGGAAGATTATGCTTGACCATAATTAAGATAGAAGATATATTATGGTAGAGGATACATTCAAAGGAACCTACGTCACGGTTCTTTATAAAAACTACCATCCTAAAAAAGACCTCATTAGACACATCAGCATGGCAGCACTTCCATGCATTAGCCGGTCCACTGAAATCATCAGGGAAACTCACATGCATAATATTATTGGCCCTAATGAGTTTAAGAGCTTGCAAGATTAGGATCAACTGGCTTAAAATAAGAATATAGGCTAAATGTAAATAAGAAGAATGAAGGATACATGTCTGTATTGGTCAGAGGCTTCTGGAGGTGTAGTAAAGAGGAGTAAGGAGCAGGCAGCAACAGGCAGGGAATGGTATGAACAGAGAAAGAGCTGCGGAGAAGCAGCGTTCTGCTCCTGCTACCACTGAGATAATAACTGTTGAGGCAGTGACTCCTGAGAGTGGCAACAAGCACAAATATTTTTTTTGGCTCCAGTTGCTCAGTGAGCTAGGCAATCTTCTCCTCTGCTTACGCCTCGAGACTGGTCTTAGGCATGCTAGGCAAGCTAGGCCCCATAAAGACAAAACTCTGATCTGTGAGAGCTGAAAACATTGCCTATTTCCAAAGGCCAAACTCTTAACACTGACTTTGTAATTACACTCTGTAAAGTCGATGGTAGTCGGAGAGGGAAGGGCAGACCCCACCTACATGTCGCACAATAAGAATCAAAACAGATTAATTTTTTTTTTTTTTTTTTTTAAATAAAGACTTCAGACTGGCTTCCATTTGTTTTAACTGGTTTCTACACATATTTTCACACAGCCACTTGTAAAGTGTACCAAGGTCAATATAAAGTTATGCATTTCCCTCCTGCCCATCACTTAACATGTGATTTCTTATTTATATTAGCTGCATACCATATTGTTAACAATTCTTTCTAACTCACTGAAACTAGAAGTGACTTTTGGTTTATACACGATCAGGTTTGCCTTTTTTTTTTTTTTTTTTTTGCAAGGGGAGGCTGGGAATGCAGGGTTGTTAAAATTTTACCACTGTTTCAGAAACCAATATTCATGTTAGGTTCAGTTCAGATGTCAAAATAGAATTAAGTAAGTAGAAACCTTGCATAAGTTTTTGATAATAGCCAAATATTTCTATTTACCTGAAATAAATTCAGCAAAGAAAAATACACAGAACATTGATAGCCTCTTGTATAATTTATTTTGACTTCCATAAGGCACTTCTAGGATGCATTATTGAACTGGGAATGTTGAAACAACTACTGTTTTCAGAGGAAGCAAACAGTAAACTTCAGCAAATACAATTTTAGAAGGCTGTGAGAAGTATAGCAATTTCTGATGCAATACTGTATTAATAAAGCTTTTTTTTTTTTTTTTTAACAATACAATTACTGAGCTAGCTTTTTGGCAAAATTATCATCCTTAAAAAGTTTAACACATGCTGTGGGACACAAATACCTTGGGGCAAATCAGAACTACTCTGAAGAATACACAATCACAGTCCCAGCTGGAATATCGCAATTAGGACAGGGCAGCTCTGATTCCAGAGGCTTATTTTCTGCCCTTCAGCAGATTTTGCAGAATACTGAAACTAAGCTTGCAAGATCAGGCTGTCATCATGGCAAATTTTGGCATCACAGTATTGAAACAAAAGAACTTTGTACTAGAAAACACAGTAATAAGATGATTTAAACTGCAGAAACAGCAATAGAGAAATTCCCTGGTACTGATCATAAAGTTTCAAAAGCTCCCTAAATCTTCTAGCCATAGAATAGAAACCATTTCTTTTTCTTTCTTTTTTTTTTTTTTCTTTTTTATTAACTTCTGAGCAGCAGACAGTCACATAACTAGTGTGTGGTAAATGCTAGATGACTTCTGCCCTTTTTTGCCCAAGAGAGTGAACTGTCACCTAAGAAGTACCAGGTCTGTTAAAAGCTGTGTGCTGTGTGTAACCTGACAAATTAATTAAGGTGCCTTAGAACAAAAAAGAGTGACCTTCAGCCACTTACAGAAAAATGTAAGGTCTTTATTAAGAGAACAAGAACGCAATTCATCCAATTATTATTATTTTCCTTCATTCTTTAATCTTGTATAGCACTAATGGAGAAGTAGCTTTATTGTTAAATATTAATACTCTATATTCACACAGTGTTTTCATGAGAAGTCTCAATCAGTTTTAAACATAACCTTATGAAATTTTGCTATGTCTGGACTATAAATGCCATTAAGCACATAAGAGAATAGAAGCACTGATTGACTAAATACTCATTCTCAGTAACATACTAATAGAAGCTTGCTTGTGAATATTTAAGTTGTTTTAGTTTTGGCTTGTTAGTTTAGCTAATCAAGGTATCTGGACTCGGCCTCTTTCCATCCCAAAATGGATGTCTGTCTAAAAAAGTTCTTCTTGACAAACCAGATCATAAAAGAGTTGTTAGAGATCGCAACAAGTCAATATCTCAGAAATAATAAAAGCTTAGGCATATGAGTAATTTTTCTTATCACCAAGTTATTGTGCATCAGCTGATCCATATCTGGACGTGTGGGCACTCTTAGCATATGGCAAACAAATTAAGGCAATTTATTGTAATTCTGCCTCATTATGGATTATGTTATCTGGCATTTGCTGATGGATAAATGCATGAACAGGTAATGCATGGCAACTTGTCAATCCACCTGTCTAAATCTAACATATATACAGGAGGATTCTTCTGTTTCTCATTTCCTTCCCATTTTAAAGGCAGATACTGCGTTTGTTTTTCTTCAGTTACCTGAGATACCAAATTTACTTATATTCAGTCATCGGGTACCTCACTAGTCTTACACAGTTTCTCAAAAGATAACTTCATGTTTCTGAGATTCCTCAGCCAACTCTTTAGGTATCCTAATGTCCCATACAAAGACCTCAGGTTGAGTTAAGTATGGTCCAAGCTGTTCCCTTTCCCTATTTGAAGGTCAATATTTATCCCTTTGCTGTTTATATAAGTTGTATATATTACCAGCTCTTCTCACTTGGCAAGAGTCAACTTTAGAAGATTTTCCTTTCCCCTTTGAGAAGACCCAAAGTCTTCTCAAAAGACATCAAGATATTAAAATCCCTCATTTATTTAACATGACAAGACAGCGGAACTCTATATAAGCCTACGCAAAGTTGATAGATATGAATTTTGACATCTACGAAATTTTTGTTGAGAAGACAGATGATAAATTAGTCAAAGCTTAGACAGTCAACAATTCAGTAGCAAACAGACCCAAACCCAGATTTCCTAAATTGCTGCAACAGCCTTTCCACAGAAAATACTCAAAACCACCCTGTGGGCAGGAGACCGCTCAGTTCCCTTGCTCATGTCAAAGCTCATGAAGGTTTCTCAGGTTCATCATTCCCTCTCAGGTCTTTACCAAAGGGCCAGTCTGGTTGGTGTTTTGCACGCTAACTGAATAGGGCCACTCATGCAGCAGAGTCCCAGGTGAGATGCTGAGAGAGTGGCTGGTTGATACTTCTAGCAAAAGACAATAACCCAGCCCCTCAGCCAGCGCAGTGGGAGCTGAGCTATAGGATAGCCGACTGCTTCCTGAGCACACTCTGCCCAGTTTGAGTGAGGGACATGAACAGGGTCTCCCACCTCCAAGGAAAAGTTTCTCCACTACCAGATATAAAGTCAATCTCTTGTTTTTCTCTCTATGGCCAATGAAAAGTCAACTATTTTCCATAAGTGGGAAAGCGTTCGAGATGAAAAATTCATCACAGAATAAAGGACAAAATTCTGTAACACCTAAATATTGCAAAATAGGTTTGAAGGTTTGAAACAAGTGAGTACTCAAACCAGCAGGGTTACTAGTTATAACACTCAGGGAAGATTTTTTCTTTTTTTTTTTTTTTAAATAAGGGCAAGCTGACTTGTTTAGATACCTACTGGGAGAAAAAGCTATGTTTTACAATTAAAATGCACAATAAAAGTGCCTGGCTTACTGAGAACTGCACCTTCATATTCCTCACTTTTGACCAGCTAACTTGACAAATTTGTCTTGCAAACTGTACTCCCAAGAGCAACAGTTGCATCTGAGAGCAAACTGTTGCATCTTCATGGATGCTGATCTTCCTGAGTTCAAGTACACACTGCTTTGCCAAAAATCAATTTAATGGAAAATGCAGAATTCCACCAAGTTTAAATACACTCCCACTCTTACACAGCACTGCCTTACTGCAAGGTCCACAAAGCAGGATCAGTGCGCAACAGTACTTTAACGTTAGGTGTTGGTCAGGAAAGCAGGATTCACAGAGCTCCTACAGATTGTTTTTAATTTCTGCAGAGAAGGAACTTCAGCACTAGATGAAAATTTAAGCTCCCTGATGGCACTGAAAGATGTGTTAGGAACTTTACAGGAATCCGAGTGCAGCATATAAAACATAAACATCACATAAAACAGCTAAATTAACAATTTGAATAAGTAATCACCACTGCTGAGAGCAGAGCTCTTGGTCCTCTCCACTCCTGCCCCCATCCTGGTACCTCCAGCAGTGCCTTCACTCCCCTCTGCTGGTCCCAGCACTTGTCAGACCCCTCCAGGAGGAGAGTGAGATACCTAGCCCAGGAGGAAAGTACTTGTTTGGTTTTTTTTCCTTTTTCATGTTTTTTTCTTCTGCCAGGTCAGTAAGATGAACTAGCTAAAGGGAACAAAAGCAGGGGAAAGGATGCTGGTAGAGGTGGGGCAACAAACCTCCACCACCCAAACCTCACTGCGAAGCACTACGAGATAGCCCAGCAAGGGCCTAGGTCCCTTTGTGAGTTTAATTTCTATTTTGTAATGCATAGCAATAGCTATGCAATGTAATGCTGTATCAGTTTAAAAGCAGAAAATACATCTACTTCAAAACAAGTATCTCACACTCAAAATATTAATAATTAACCACCCCCACACAAACCCTTACTCAAGTAAACAGAAAAAATGACAACTTTAAGATACATACGGTTGTGCTAACATTTAAATGAAGTCTTTTTTTATTAAAGACAATTCATGTCACATTTTTACCCTTTAAAGTACAAATTTAACTCCAGCCACAGTGAATAAGGCACACCCTTCCATCCATCCATTTTGATTTTATATTTACAACAGCTACAGACAACGTTAGCTTACTGCAATCTCCTTCGATGTTAATTATCCTGAAAGTGTTCTTATTGGCGTGATCGGAAGCCCACAAGGCTCTCTTCGGTTGGCTTTAGATTAGGCCCTTACATAACTGTAACATCAGGGGCCCACTTCTACTATGCAAGTTTGCAACAGACACAATTTCTGTGTGCATAAATTCATTTCTATTTAACAGACACCTGTATTTTGGAAAAGCAGAACTGATACGCAATTCTGTTCAATTGAACATACAAGTTAATATGTATTCTCCCAGAAAGGAATGAAATAAATAATGCAATTTTATATGACATATACCCTTAATGTATTCCAGTGATTGTTTTTTTTTTAACTTCTGTGCTTTGCAAATTCACGTCCATCTCTGCACAGGGGATAAAAACCACGGCAGACCATTATTGCCACAGCTGGAACTACTGGAAGGGAAAAGGTCCAGGGTCAGTACTCTTCTCCTACATTATTTTTATACAAAGTATCCAAAGTAATTCTAGATTAATCTGTGACCTTCCTCAGGAGACACCAAAGCAATCTAATACTAAGCGCAAAAGACACAAAGTACCATTGCATAGCCCACATGAAGCAATTGTCCATATGTCCGTATTTGTTTATGTGCAACTCCACCGTGAAGTTTGGAAGGGATTGCTATCAATTAGTGAAAACTCTCCGCACAATCGCTTGTTAGGCTATATGTAATGAAGAAGCCCACTGAACTGTTATAATTTACTTTCTTCTTAACCATAATTTTCCTCCAATGAGAGGCAATTAGAATTTCTTGTAAAGTTGCTTTTTTTTTCTACTGACAATAAAAACATCACACAAGGATATCTATATCCATCCTTGTAATATCACAAACAATAAAATATTAACAGGATTATCACTAAATCCTTGTGAAGAATTCAGTATTACTACTATAGAAAAAGCCTTGCTCAAACAAATAGATGAGCCAGAACTACTAGCCAGTAACGTGCACTGGTTTACAGGGAATCAGAGAATGGTCTTCAAATTACAGCCTCTAAGATTATATCAAAAATAGATCAGTACAACAATTCATTAAAAGAACTAAAAATAAGCTATTTTAAAATTATTTTTCTAACTTACCAATGCAATAAGAGTGGATTATTCACACTCTCATCTATCGTATTTCACATATTTTTACCATTTATCACAGAATACTACAGTTTACAAATACCTGAGATTATCTTTCTATACTGATAGAAGTTACAGTTTATTAGGCCGGCAATGCAGAATTTTCAGTGATCCTTGCAAACAACAGCAGTCTCCACCCATCAATCTAAAAGGCACTGGACTTTGCAATTCACAGTTCAACACTACTTACCTGGATTAGGAAAGCAATTGCATGACAATTAAGACATGTAAATAGGCTCAAGAAAACAATGTAGCACAGCAAAAAAATATTAACTTACTCTTTTTAATAATAACAAACACTGTAATTCTTTTTTTTTTTTAATAAGCATGGAAAGAATGACAAAAACCAGTCGTGTCAAGGTTAAACTACAACATATTACACACAGAGCCTACTTTGAAAGAAGATTAACAAGACTAGAAAATAAAGCAATTAAGCATTCGGTCAGCTTTAACTGAATTCCCTTGTGCTCACCTACATAATCGTATTCTGATTTCCAGAGAGCCTACATTTTTCAGCAAATGGACAGATGAATGTTTACTGAACTGCTACCTTATATATATTTTTTCTCCTCTTTATTCTCCTGAGTGTTTGGGCCCCAGGCCTCCTGTATTGCTCTGAAGCCTGTATTATTAATTTGTGCTTGGAATTTTCTGAGAAGCTTGTCACTAGCATTTTCTATAGCTTCAAAAAGAATTTATTTTCACAATAAGAAACACAGTAAGATGAAGGGGGCTTTTTTCCCACTTTATAGATGAGAGCTAAGGCAGGCAAAATATGGTCAGAAGGGACTGCTTGTTCTGAAGGCCATGGTATCTCCTCAGCATTTGAAATAGGAGCATGCAATCTTTTTGTTGCCTGTGGCACCAAAATTTTGTGTGTAAAAGAAAGCCTGCTGTTCCCAGCAGCAGCACCTCATCTCCGAGTAGTTGACAACAGCAAGAGATTGTCTTGCAAGGCCACACGTCTTTGGAAGACATGCAGAATATTTGTCACGTACTCACAAGATGACCAAAAAGAAGCTTTTTTAAAGTAGAAGGAAGATGCTAATTAATGGGTACTACAGAATTCAATACAGACAAACCCCTTAAGGCAGAAGTGTCCCTCCTGTTGCATTCTGATCTCAAAGATCAGTCCTCAAGAAAGAACTTGAGCCATCCCAACCATCCCAGTGTAAGTTGAGAAACCGTATTTCTGTTGAGTAAATAACATACGCAGAAAATTACAGAACTGGACCCAAAAAGCAAGTGGACATGACATGTGCTTGGAGTACAAATCCATTGAGAGCCAGTGAACACACATTAAATGAACCTGATATATAGTACCACTGTTGCAGTTCTTGAGCCACACTTCATGGAGAATAAACTGTCTTGTGGAAGGGTATCACTACACACTTGCTTTGCGCTCGTATTTCTCCTTGTTTGTTACTGGCTACTGTTAGAAACAGCTAGATAAATCTCTGGTCTGACTGGGTACAGCACGTTTTATGTCATGTGCTAAATTAACAGATAAGGGGAACAAAGAGAGAAGAAAAGGAGATGCACGCTGAGTTCTTCAACTTTCAAAGTTAGCTTAAAGGCTGATATGAAACATAACTCCCAGGAAGCGTCACGGTGCTAAGCTGCCCCTAAGGCTTCACGGCTGAGAGATGCCTCTGCAAAATCTTCCAGGGAAGGAGGTTGGTGTTAAATATACTTAAAGTTTCATTTTCATTGCTTTTATGTTTTTCTTTTTTAACTCTGGTTCTGTTTTTGTGATCAAGGACTTACCTTTCCCTCTGGTAAAATAAAAAGCAAGCTCTTGTTGTGTTAAAAGCACAATTGTCCACAGAAACATCACACCCAGATGTGGGGAACTAAGTGCAAGCAGTCCCTTTAGATGACTGTACACAAGAGAAAAAAATGCACATTCAAAGAACTGCTGTGCATTTCTATTAATCTACATAGATGCACATAGGTCAGCACAGATGTTAGTATTGTCAAGTACCAGGTTATGGGAAGGAGTTTTCCCTAGAGCATTAAACGGTGCTTTTGACCATGAACTAGGCAGTGGAGGGACAGCCCATGACAGCAGGAACTGCCCAGAAGGTTACATTATCTCTGCAAATAGAAACCTCGGCTTATACTGTTCTTTTATTTTCCTCCCTAATATAATTCAGTCCATTTCTTTCCCATTATTACTTCCTTAGTATTCTCCAAGAGCCAAGGACATGATATGCCCCGCTTTTAAACCTGATTTTGCCCATAATCAGAAGTTACAGTAGATACTGTGCTTCCTATTTAACTTTGCCGTATAGGCAATATCAGTATTTTGTTTGAAAAGTTTCAACACACAATGTATTTGTGAAAGTACTATTTTTCAAAAGCAGAAGAATGTGGACAACAATTTAACCAAGACAGTCTTAATATTTATTAACAGACAGTGCAATACCACTGATTGCATTTCAGATCACCTGTACAGTAAAAAAAGAAAATTACTCTGCAAAACAGCTACTGCTCTGTGAATTATCAAGCACAACACGACTTACAAATGATTGCTAAAATGTAATCTTGGCCATGCAAATGCCCATCTTTCATGCAAGGGCAGAAACAGAAACACTTTTTCGATAAATACGGAGGTAACTCCAAGGGTTGGAGGAAGATCAGGACTTTTCCTCCTGGCTCATTTGGCTCCTGGCCCACTCCTAGAAGTTAGCAGTGCAATCACTTCAGGGCCCCAGAAGATATATTGGTGACTACTAGCATGGGACAGTACTCCTGCTTCCTCTTACTGGGGTCTAACGCATCAAACATGCCTGGACCATTCTCCTGAACTGAAGCCAACTGGTTTGGAGTTGCCCAAGTCCATAGTGTTAAACTATCTCTCTTAATGGTTGAATCCAAACCGCTCCGCAGGAAAACTACCTGGCCTGGGCTGCCTCACAAGTGATGCCAAAGAGCTGCCTGGAAGACTGAGAATTAGTCCCGACCAAACACACACCAGGGACCACTCTGACAACTCCACAGAGTTGTGCTCCTGTGCCAGCAAACCTCTGATGCTCCTCAGCTCCCGCGTACAGAAACAGCCTTAGTGCTAGACAGCTTCAATAACTCCTACAGGCAAAGCCAGGCCCCATTTATGGCCCCAAATGTACTTTAAAGTGCACTCAGGTGATCGTTTCACCATCATTTCCAAGCCAACTCAAGTATTTCCATTTTATATCCTCACCTGCTCATCTGGGGTTTTCTTTCAATCCGGCACCATACAGCATCAACCCAGATAGACACGGTGCTGCTAAACCTCTCCGGTGTCTTTCCAGAGACTCCCCTACGTCCCTGCCTGGTGGGACAGCCAGCCGGCCCTGCCTGGTGGGACAGCAGCCGGCCCCCCGGCAGGCAGGGCCAGGCCACTGGCTGCCCGCGGAGCATCTCACACGGGTCTTACAGACTTTGAGACCTTCCGTCAAATTTCAGCACTGTTAATAGTGGCTTATTTCTGTTCTGAATCTCCTTCCTTTTTCACTTTAACTCAGTTAATTATTTCCATAAAGCTTTAGTAAAGCGTGTACAAGGAGATTTAGAAAACAAAACTGTGCTGTCTGCAGCACTGTCATTTAAAAGCCTGGTTAGTTTAATGCAGTTGATGTTTTTTAAGGCCTAGGTTATGTACACATCCGCCACACTTCCAGGCATTTTACATGCGGATTTAGGATTGCTGATGGCATCCATTAAGAAAAATACGTATTTATCTCCCTGCGACTGGGGTTATTTCTATAAATCTCTTCAAGACAAATTTTCACTGACACTGACCCATGCAACCACTGTTTCCCTTCTCATCCCCTTTGCACACAAAATTTCATTACCTTTTAGACACAGCAAATATTCAGATCAGTGTAACATAATACAAATTAAAGCGCATGTTCGCTTTGGATCACCTGGAGAGCATTTCAAACTCTATGGCTCCCCAAGACTGTGTTTCCTCCTCTACAGCTGCAGAGGGAACAGGTTTGAGTAGTGTTCTTTGTTTTGGTTTGGTTTTTATCTTGGCTGATAAAAGATTTCAGTGGCACAGCAAATCAAACATACTAAATCTGTGTGCTTCAGCTCCAGAGACGGGTCAGAAGCAGAAAGTAATCAGAGATGGGAATTAAGAGAATGATTTTGTGTCCCAGATCTGGGGAATGCCACAGGATTGCTGGGCAATATTTAGACAAGAGGCTGCTGGAAAGAAGCTTCTAGAAAAAAAAAAACAACGCAAAACCAAACCAAAACAGAACACAAAACTCTCATTTGCTATTTCTGGTACATAACAGATATTTTGGGATTAGCTCATGATGTAGAGAGGTGAATACATCGTAGAACAGAAAGAATGTGAATTATAAAAACAATTAGGCTGCTTGTGTAACAGAAATAAAAGAAGGGAAAGGGATTAAGGAAGAAAAGAGAATGAAGCAAAACATAAGGATTTTCTGAAAGAACATACTTTACTACCAAAACGATTTTGAATCTGACGCATGGCTGCAGGATGCTCAGTGCTGTTCTGCCCATCCAAAACCCTCTGCCTGCCCCTCAGCTGACGCTGAGAGAGGGAGGAGGGACGTCCCTTTTCCAGCTTCTGGACAGTAAAGAAACATGAAATTCACCTTTTACACCTCTTCCTGAAAGTATTAGAAACTGAAATAATCTTGTAGACTGAATTTTTAATTATTACATATTTTGTTTCATTAATAGCACATAGAAGTCAGAGGTGAAGCACTCTTCATCAGGCTGTGTTGTCTTTCATGTACCCTGCAAATGTTGTTGGCAACACAGAACAACAGAAGCTTACACGATTTTGTGGTGTCTGACAAAACTGAGCCCTCAGTTACAGGTACGAAACCAGTATTCAGTTGTATGTGATTATCTGATTATTTGAATCCCAAATACCACTTTTGTACAGCTCAAAACATTAAGATCTCAACCATATCACCTTAAAGGAATATCTATAACTCAGATCAATTTTTAAGAATTTGATTATTCAGATTACTTCTGGTTTAAATTACAACTGCCTATTTCTATATCCACCTTTTTTTCAACTGTGGCTGTTACTCAAGCTGACTTAAAAGCTCACCTTCAACTCTGGATTAATTCTTTTCTGTGTCTTCTCTCTGCTTCCATCTTCTGTCACTCAGTTATATACATCATCATTCTCTTCTTCTATATCATTTGCTGCTCTCACCGTATTTTGACTTTTTTTTTCTAATTAATATGATTTTCCTTCCAATAGTCTTTTAATCCATTCTACTTCAACTTATTCTGTTGTTTTCCTGTATTGGCACTCCTTGAAAAACAAACAAACAAAACCCTGCAAGAAAACCCCTGTGCCAAATCTGACTTTCTTAAAACACCCAGGAAATCAAAATTTAATCAAACAGCAGCAGAACTTTTATTTTAAATACCTGAAACCTCACCTGAGATTCACCACAGGGAATACAGTTTCCTTAAAAAAAAAAAAAATATTCTTAATCCTTTTTTCCTTATGAAATCCAGTAGAGCTAAATAAAGATCCATTACTTGCAAAATTATTTCTGTAGTAAATCTTAGATCAGCCCTGACAAAAATGAATTTGCTATGAAGAACATAAATCATTCAGGTACTTGGAAAAGTCAGGTCATTTGGAAGGTGCTACACCTTGAGTATTTTTGGTTTAAAGCTGCTTTACAGGACATTTTGTGACATATACCTTTTGACAGAGCGTTCAGAGCCCCCCTCTCTCCTTGGTTATATATTTCTCATCTCCTGACATGCTTGCACATCTGTCTGGGTGAAAAACAGTGCACAAGTGAACGGGAAAACTCAGGTAACGGTTTGTCCCTGCCAAGCCCTCTCATCTCCTGACATGCTTGCACATCTGTCTGGGAGCTCAGGTAACGGTTTGTCCCTGCCAAGCCCAGTATGGTCACGGAACATGTCATGTCATGGCTGCAAAACTACCAGGTTTAATTATTTCTTTAAACTGGCACAGAAAGGTATTCTTGCTGGTAAGCAATGTAATTTCAATTTTTCCCCCTCTTTGCTTGGTGGGCTTACTTATAGGAAGCAGAATGCTGCAATTCTGTTCATAAACAACAAAAAAATCGCTGGGTTTATTGATCCAACAAGAGAAATTCCCATAGAGAACAGAAAAATTAACTTTTCATTACATTTGTTATTTTTGCATTTTACTCCTCATCATACTGTGAGAGGAAATTCAAGCGCAGTTGCCTTTTAAGTAATTGTTTCGACCCAGAACTTACTCCCTTGCACAACCCATTCATCTCGCTGGCAAAGGCCGTGCACAGGGAGCACAAAGGGAGGGTTTGATTGCAGCTCCTCAGCCTTCTCCTTCAGCAAACCCCCTCGGATAAGCACAGGCGGCACAAGGCACACGTTTGTCCTGACACCGCTCTGCGTATGAGCGGAGTCTCCTGCCCACCCGTCCCAGCATGCCTCACAGCGATTGTTTCTTCCTAAGGAGATTTAGGCAGTTTGCGTCAATCAAGGGTTTAACAAGAGACATAAATGCCATCCCCTCTTAACACAAACAAACAGCTGCCAGCACCTTCCTTGATGAGCTAAGGGTGCATGGGTGGCTGGCAAAAATTGTAAAAGTTAGTCATTTCTAGTGTATTCTCCCTTTTTAAACATACTACCTAATCTTATCGTTTAATCATAGGACTGATTTCAAAGGTCCTCATTTTTCTGCGGTAGCAAAAAAATACTTTAAAATACTATAAAGGCAGAAATAGGTGAAATGGGAATTCTTATGAATAATAATATTAAATGTCCAGAATTACATACAGAGTACAAAAACCATTAACAGAGTAAGCACAGGCAATCATTGAATGTTTTTCCAACTCCAACTGTCTAAATGAGGAAACAGACAGAACTCAATTAATTAATTATTGTATAAGGCTTGCTCCTTGGTCCATGAAGTAGAGTATATCTATATCAGAATGACAGCAGAAATCAGCATTCACAAGTCACAAGGCTGCAAGCCTTGTCAGATCTTCTTTTTGCAGTAAATTGAATAATAATAATTTAAAAAACCTTGAAATTAACTGTTTCAAATTGCAATATCAACACAAAACATGCCTGACTTCGCAAGCAACAGCTTCTGCTTTTTAAACCTGGCCATGTTCAACACATACTTACAAACTGGACAATTACATAAAAGAATAATGAATTCTTTAAAATGAACTTCGGGAAATTTGCATGAAATTAGCAGTTTGCCAGATGCCCAGTAGAAGGTAAATGAGGAAACTTCCCTGCCCTGCAAACAGTCTGCCACGCAGTGGCTCGGCAGCAGGGCTTGATACGTTTCTCCTCATCACTCTCTTCTACACTCTTCATCACCAGCACACACGTGCAATTTTTTTCCAGAAATGGAGTGGCCAAAATACAGCTCACATTTTGACTTATTTCCTCATAAAATAATTTAAATCCAAGTACTACTTCTTTGCCCTCCGTTCTCCTTTCAATAAGCTGTTTGGTAGCTCCCACCGAACACCATTAAATCAGTCGCAGTCATCCTTTTAGCGGCAGTTCCAAAAGTTCCCTTCATGATGTTAGAAGCTTATTACAATTATAGCACCTCTCAGCACTTGAACTTTTGATCTGATTTCTTAAAAACAGCAAAGACTCACAGATCAAAAGAACATTATTGAAAATAACAGTATTAATGCTATTTAATCAGCTCCAATTTCTTCTAGCCTCCTGAAGCAGAAGGCAGCATGCTGCATGTTCTATTCTATATTCGGACCGATTCGAAATTCAAAGCTGTGTCTTCAAATAGTTCATTCTGACACTGTTAAATAGCAACCTGGGAGGCGTGCAAAGCCCTATGCTCACGTTTTGAGGTAAATCTTAACTTCCCATGTTCTTCTGCTGACGGGTTTTGGGAGTCAAATCCAAAAGTCTCGCCATGAGTTAGTTTCTTTCCATGCCCCTGCAGAAACAGGGATGGTTGTAGGACCAGGGGAACTGCCTCGCAGGCTCAGCACCTATTCTTCACCCTGTGGCTTCCTTAAAAGCCTTCCTGCTTTTCTGGAAAACCTGTGTAAACAGCATCCAGTTATGGTCTAAGGATGTTTTCAGAAACCTTCAAAACTCTAGATCCTGCTCACAGGGTAATATTGCAGGGTTTCTTAGACAAAATTATAATAAGATGTATTTCTCTTGAAAGCAGGGTCCTAAACATACACTAAATTTCTGAAAACAAAACAGATGCTGTGACTCAGTAGAACAATTTTGTCAACACATCTGATTATCTTTTTTTTTTTTTTTTTTAAAGATAAAGGGGTATGAGACCACTCCTACCTAGGGAAAAATAATGCCACAAACGTACCACAGAGATTTAAAAATAAAATGGCAATCGCCGGGACAGTTCTTGTCCTCACTTACGTTCACAGAATCCTAATTAACACCAGGCAGAATTTGGTCCACTGTGCAAGCCCTGTCTAATCCCCGCACTGTAGTCTGCCATGCCAGAAGGTTATTCCTTGAACGCTCCCCAGTAAGCCGGATAATTCTAGAAATGACATTTCAATGCCACTGAATCAGTTTGCGTAGTTCTATGATTTCATTTCCAAGCTTTTTCGACTTGACTCTACTTGTATTACAACATAGAAATGGTGACAATGATCTCTTTTTTGAGAAAGAAATCAAAAAAGATGATGGCTATTTTGGCCTGTAGATTGGGACACTCATTTGGAAATAACCAAGCCTTTGCAAGGGTAGCGTCTTCCCTCATTTATTGCATGTCTACAAGGTACATCTCAAACTATAAAATGCAAGCAGAACATTCAGAAAGAGAGTATCAGGGAGACAGAGTACCATCTAATCTGTAAGATAAAAATAACAAACCCATTTGTTTAGTTCTTAGGACTTCACTAAGAATGAGACACTGGAGCAGCTAGAACAGAGCAGCTGTTTTCACAATATTTATCTCCTGGCGCCCAGAAAAAGGGCCTGTGAGGGCAGGGGAACACAGGGAGAAGCGACGGACTGAGCATCCGAGAGGCTGCTGGAGCAGAGCCAGGGAAAGTTTAGATTAGGTCACGTCATTGTCCCAAGGCTGATGGCTCAAGGCCATTTTGCACCTCCTTGCTTGAGCTGCACTTATGGCTCATTATCTGTAACCCAGGATATAAGGCTGAGGGTTTAGCATAGGAAACTAAGCTTTATGATATAAATAAAACCAGACCCTGCAAACAAATAGGTCTTCTCTACTAAATGGAGATCAGTTTTATAAATATTTCCAAGTTCAGCTCCTTGCTGTGCTGACACTATAATCTATGTGGAATAAAGGGCAATCTGCAGCGGTGCAGTCTCTGGAGAGAAGTACTCCAAATTCAGTCTCTGATTTCCCATTTATGCCATGTAGGAATTAAACAGGGCCAGCTTCTGCACCAGGTCCAGGGTTTCATGCTCTTTGGCAGCCTGGCTTTATCGGCTCCATGTTCACATCCAGCCGCCTATGCAGGCGAGGAAGAGCTCACCCGGCTGTGCTTGCTATTTCTTCACAGCTCTGCAAAATGGGCAGCTCACAGCAGGGCTGAACGGAGATGCTGCTCTGCCTGATGTTGAAGCCAGGAACACCATATTATGTAGATAAATACACCTATACTTTTCAGGATATTCCTGTCCTCGTGACATAAGGGACATGACATATCTCTTCATTTTCACTGATACCTCTCCTCAGAACATCTGCGTACCATTTTAAGACCACTGATTTGATTTTGTTACAGCTTATTTTCCAATTTCACTGAATTTTTTCACCTGCTGTCTCTTGCCTTGTGTAAAATACTCAAATTTAGTGTCCTTGGTAAAACTCATTTTTAACTCTGCCAGTTAGAGAGATTACTATGATTTTTTTTTTTAATTAGCAAAGCAGTAACATAAAAACCTTGAAAAAACATAGTATAGCAGCATAAGGAAATTTGTATCTGCTCCATAGCACTTCACACTTCCTGGAAGACAATTTTAGTAAGAAAAATCAAAGACTATCAAGTCAACTAAAGATTTAAGTATGTGGTTTTCTTCAAGTCAGGCAGATATCTGAACAAATACTTAGGCATATGTGCAACAAAACAGATTCTGATGAGTATTTAATTATTTCATATTCGCCATAGACCAATTTTTTTAAAGTTGTCTCAGTAAACAAATTGCATTCGACTGCAACAGAATTTTCTAAGTTCTGCTATAATAACACCCATACAGTTTTATAAACCAAAAACCACAAAGGAACACCAAACCTCAAGTGTAACACTGACATAGAAACGTTGAAAGACTTCTGGCGTGCCCCTCACCACATGATATATCAGACCATCTGTCTGTAAAAGACCAGGGGACATGGGGGGGTTTCCTGTACCATCAACTGGCAACCGATAATGTTACATCATAAAACACTGCAGCCAACTACAAATATCTGTGAAGCTCCCCAAAACCCTTAGGAAGGGGTCAGGTAAGTGAAGATTTTGTGCAATAGAATAAGAAAATACTTCAGAACAGAGAAAGAAGTGGGCTTCAAGAAGGTCATTTTGGTGGAGCAGGCAAGGCTACTTTTCAGAGGAACTCAGGATGATGTTTCAACCTTGGGATTTTAATACAACTACTTTAATATTTTTTTCTTATATGTACGATTCAGACTAATCTATTCAGATTTACTAAAGAAAATTTAAAATACATGTTCTTACTATAATCTCACCAGAATTCATCTTGAAACTGGGACAATACAAAATATGGAAGGATAAAAATATCAAGTGCTGCCAGCAGCATAAACTCACTTTATGGCAGGATTTTGTAGAAGGTAGAAGAAAAGAGCAGATTAAGGAGCTGATTCTGCACGTCCCAGCACAGGCCGGCGAGAGGCCCTGGAGGGTCCCCTCCCCACAGCTGCAGCCAGCCCGGGCAGCCTGGGTTTAGATTTCTAAAGCATATAGAAAACTGCAATTAAAACATCTCTGAAAATTTAGGACCTGAAAAATATGACCTTGGACTTTCCAAACCAGTTTTCAGCTCAGTGCTCTGCAGCCCATTGCCATATCAACATGGACACATTGTTTCAGCATGCCTTTTTGCTCTGAAATACATTTGATGATTTCATGTTTTCTCATGTCAAACTACATGTAAAAGAGAAAATCAGAAGCTCAATACAAAATAGCCATTAAATGACATGCCAAACTATAGTTTTTATAAGGGCTGAAATCTTTCTGGCACAATAAAAAAGACACTATGGAATGTTCTAAGCTTGGCATAATACTAGTATTTATTATACAGCATTTTTAGATTTAATTATCCTGACCTTGAAAAAAGCATAATTCATGGACAACTCTAGAGAACCCACCTGTACAACCTCCCATCACGAGAGGTGGTGCCGATTACATTTGGGCACAGTTACGTTGAGCTGCGCATTCAGAGTAATGCACAAGGGGATTATCACAGTGTTGCCCTTGGCTGAATTTTGATCTGCCCCCTTTGGCCACCCTCTGGAGTTACTGGCACTTCAGGCCATTTCGACTGGATCCACATCCAGCTGTGCCAGGTGGGTAAGGCTCGTGCCAAGGTATTGCATGCTCATGAAGGACGGGAAGCACCAGATCCAGAAAAGAATCTGGCAAGGGTAGAGGCCAAACCCAACGTTTCGACCTTGAGAGCTCTTTCCTACAAGGCTCCGAAATTTCTTATGGGAAAGCAGCATCTTACTCTTGAGACAAACAAGAGCTCAGCTCCTAGCGTTGAGATCCCAGAATATCTCTGCCTCCTTCCCCTGCCAGACTTCATCTGGCAGCTTCAGAAGGTGCACAAACAGGCACGAGCTACTGCAACAAGACTTAAACATGTGAAAGACTGAGATCCAAATACATAAACAGTTTAACAATAAAAATAATGAACATGTAGATGTATGATAAGTAGGGAAAATCAGCAGATTTCAAGCACCTGGTCTGCCAGGCTGAAAAGCGGGAAAGCAATGCTGAAGATCATGTTCTATCACTCTTAGTTAGAGCTGCTTGATTAATTCATTTTTGAGAGCGGGGGCCAAATCAGTGTCTTGTACAATACTAGGAACACACCAAAATTATTTTTATCGGTTTACTTTTAATGAAATGCAAGTACAAAACGTATCATTTGGGGTTAAAAAATTTAATATTTTAAAAAGTGATGTCTAATTCAGGACTCAGTTTTAAGAAATGTCTGAGTTAAGATTCTATGTTACAAGTACAACCCCTCATCAGAAACTTATACTTATTTGGGCCTGGGTAATGTACTGTGTCATGAATGCATTGATGATTTCCCTTTGCATCTCAGTAACAGTTAAACATATCTCCCATCTGCCAGACTGCTGAGATTTCAGTTTCAGCTTCCAATCAAACAGAAAAGCACCTGAAGCAAAGAAATAAGACAGAAATAAGCTTTTTATTCCCACCAGCCAAGAACTGAGACATGGTAATAGGGCAGTACGTTTACCTTTTATGTTTACCCTGTACATAATAAAAGACTTCATCAACAAGAGTGAATAGACATTTTTCATCAGCACCTTTGTTTTTCAAATGGAAGTTCTTTATTATATGCAAAATTGCATTAAGCAAGCAAAATGACTTATTCCGTGATTTGCATAAACATCTTCCATGGTGTGCACAAAACTTGACAGCTGTGATTTGCTTTACCCATGCATAAATAAAAACAAAACTGGCCCAAAGACTTTTACTTCATTTTAAATGTGAAGCCTTACAAGGCAAAGGAAAAGATTATCACTTCCAGGAATACTGGAAAAACACTTAGCTCAGACCTAGTAAAAAAAACAATAGAAAAGAAAACAGGACAAAAAAATGTTAATAAATAAAAAATTATAAAATTCCTAAATCTCAGGAGATTTGTACCTATTGACCTCAATGCTGAATGGGACATAACTATAGTTACAGAGGCTAAATCAATAGGTATTTCTTTTAAATGGTAAAGAGTATTTTAAAATATTTTGAGAACTTAATATTTCAAATATCCAAATATTTGTATATTTGGAGAATATCCAAATATTTCAAATATTCAGAACTTTAAAATAAATTAAAATTAAAATTTAAAGCATTTCAAAATACTTTTAGAACTTTACAATAATTAAAGTATTTTAAGATACTTTGGTTAATTAATTTTACAATTAAACTTTAAGATATTTTTAGAAGTCTACTATCAGTACCCATCACTGGTCTGAATTTACTGAAGGTTTATTATTTACTTCTTTCTATAACCATTTCTACCTATTCCAAATGTGTGTAAAAGTAATTTTTGCTTTAGTCTAGGTGACTACACTGTGCCAATGGAAAGACAGGTTCCTCGTCTGAGGGGATGATTTTCTTCAGATTTAATCAACGCGTAGGAGGGAGGATACGGAAGAAAATGACTTGTATGACCTTTGCCTTCGTGCACTATCAAGTCCAGACCATTTAAATACTTCAGTCAAAGTATCCTCTTTAAACAGTACAGGCTTTATTTAGACAATAAGCTGCTCAAGCCAGACGGATTTCTTATTTGCCTTCAGCATGATATGCACATTGGTTACAGCTGAAAATCAAAACTACTTTTGGAGTAAGTTCTACAAAACAATACTGTAACATGAAAATAAAAGTCAAAATTGAACCATAAAGTGGAAATCTTTCAGTACTGTCTTAAATATTTAGAAGGAAATAAGTCAAGATAAATTAAAAAAAAAAAAAAAAAAAAGAAATCTAGCTATTTTTCCCTTATTTTTATTTACAACGTTTACAAAATTACTTAAGTGTTTTGCTTTATTTTTTTTTTAACTTGTCAAAGTATACATCAGGACAACTTCTGGATAGCAGTCTCTTGAGTTTCTAAATATTTACTTAGCTAGTTGCTTAGTAGGAAGGTAGCAGAAATTATGTTACCACCCTTATGCCACAAAAAGTTTAACAGCATTTTGGGTTAAGCACAATATGGCCTTGACAGTAGTTTGCTGTCTTGTACCAGAAGGCATATAGCATAGCACAGGAAAAGAGCCTTGAGGCATTAGTGTAATCCTCCAAGGTTAAAGTAGGAAAGCTAAAATTATTTAATACATTTTAAGCCCATAGTACAGTAAATGGTCCGTTGCTAGGAAGCAATCCTGGCTAAAAATACAGCTCTTGTTAATATGCTGACTTTATGTCTAAAAAATGCCAGAAATGGGTCTCATTGAAGGTATTTCTCACCCCCCTCCCTCCTCTCATTCAACAGAGTCCCCAATTCACGTTCACGAACGTATGAAGCTGAAGTGCTCCTGAGCCTGGCGGTTATGTTTGACCAGGAAAAGGCAAGCTGAAAAGATGGATGACCTTTACTAACATCTTGTCAGGAGGGCCTACATGAGGGAACCATGGAAATAACTAAAAACTCTCCAAAATTATCAGATTTAAAGTTCTCCGACCATGGATTGGCCACCCACGAAGGAAGACTTTCCCCTCCAGACACCCCAGACCCCAGGGACGGGCTGACTGCCTGGGGAGTTCCTCTGGGGGATCGGAGGGATGCAGTAGCAGTCCCAAACCCCACCCTATACGCTATGATAAATTCCCAGGAACAGCCGGCATTTGCCCTGTTCTGTGAAAACAAAAGCATTCGACTGTCCTAATTTACAGCTTGAACCAGATGAAGCAAAGCTTACTCATGCAAATTGAAAATTAAAAACCTCAGAAACAGAAAGCAGAATTTGGCAGTAACAGTGCTGTGGAGTTGCACACATTGAGCTAGAGAACTGACCAGTTCTTTAGTAATACTGGACCAGTAAGTTCAGTACCATTAAGGAACACAACACGCCAGAACACGGCTTGCAAGGGATGAAAGTGCCATGAATACCTGAAAAATGGGAACTCCGTCCTTACAGGAGGCTCGGGATGAAGTTGCAGTTTTTACACTTTGTGAAACAGATCCACTTACTCACATTTCAGAGGATTAACAATATATTAATGGAAGAATAAAATAAATAACCCTAAGCACAGAATTGCAAAGGCATCATGAATTACTGTAAACAACTTGAAGAATTTGATCACAAAATACTACACCTGTCTATTCTACAGTAAATTTTTACTGAGTGCATTCTTTAAGTAAATTGTGACACAAAACCTGTGTTTCTAGTAGCTACATAGTGTCCCTGAAAATGAATGTATGACTAGAAATTGATAATGGCCTTAAAAGAGCCAGTAAACAATGTATAGTAATTCTTTTTAATTACTAGATACATTTCCTATTAATAATTACTGTTATTGCTGAATTATTTTGTAATTCAACTTTATTTTTTATGTTTTCACTCTACAGTCCTTTCTCCTTTCTAGGTGGTTTTCTGCTGGAAAGGAAGTTAGATTGTTTCTGACTGCAAAAGTACTTCATTTACTTTACTACTCTAACCTAAGCAGCTGCAGTTTAACAGGCAGTGTTAAGAAGGAAAAGTTCAGAACTTTGGTATACCTTTTTTTCCCCTTCAACTAACTTATAATGGGAATCAGCCACTGTCTCAAAGAGTGTGGGATCAGATGAAGGTCCTGTTGCCTTCCTGAGTGTTAAGAGTTAAGCCCTGATTCTAAACGTTTGCTATTCCCCTTGGTTTCTTTTCTGGGTATAGTGGATAACGCAGAGGAGAGCTGGAACACCTCTGATAGCTTTGCAAGGCCCTAGCTCATAAATTGGCCAAATCCTTGCATGAGAAATGGCCCACGATGAATGCTCACAGTTAGCTCAAACCAGTTTAAGATAAAAATGCAAAGGTTTCAGCATTCTTGAATGTCCTCTGCCCTCTGGATGAACCTTCTTCACTTTCACGGCCAGTATCCCTTTTCAGATTTTCACCTTTTCTTCTGCCTCAAGTACAGAACAGCCTGGCCACCCTCTTAAATGAGAACCAAGTTTGTCCCTGTCCAACAAGTTGACAAATGTCTCTGTTATGTTCGTAAACATTACATTTGGAGTCATGGACTTACTGGTTAGTAAACAGCCCCTTTGCATCAGTGAGGTATGAAACTCTCCCTTTTCTCTACAATGACTACTTGGCATCTTTAGGGAGGAATTTTTTTCTCTTTGGACTTTATATTTTCTGTCACTTTGCACATTATAGCCACACAAGATGTGAATACCTAACTAGGCTAATTTTTGTGTAGCTTGATACAAGTGCATAGCTGATATCAGAAATAATAGGAATCAATCACTTTGGAAGCACAATGGTTTTGAATGGCTTTTCCTCAACCTTCTCCTTTTAGTCAGGCTCACTCATACAAGCAAACTCCTATCGGATGCATGCATTAATTAGTTAATTATGGGCACGTGCCAAGTCTGGTTTTTAAAGACTCTGATTTCAGTGAGAAACACTAAAGCAGTTTTTGCTGTCTGGACGTGAGGAATTATCTACAGATTTTTACAAATTACACAGTTTGGCAAGTCTTGAAAATTTCAACCTAAACTACAATTTCAACAGTGCCATTAAGTCTCTTGTTAATGATGGATGGACACCAAAACATAACATACTTCAGAGATACTTTACCCTTTGTTTCCAAATACGCTTCAACATTATTACCATTGCTAATATTTATCTTCTCCTATGTGCATTATACCTGAAATAATTGTAGAAAGTTAACTCCCCTCTTTTTCACACCGTAGTGAGATTTGGCCTTGAATCTTCAAAAGTTCAATTTTCTATGCAGTTTTAGAACTGTAATACGATGCAATGTGGCAACAATACAACAGTTAATATAACTATCCAACAGCTACACAGCTATAAAATCACACTGCTAAAACCCATCAGTAAGACATTAGCACACTACAGTATATCAAGAATAAATCGGCTACTAGCACTTGAAGAAGAGCCTGAGTTCAAAGACCACCATACAACATTATAATTAACTAATCCGGAATGCATGGGTTATTGTTAAAGAGCTTTTTCATTCCTTTTCCTTAATGCAATATTTACAACAGAGAGTTTACACCGTCACTAGGAGAACACCGGTTCCCAGAGCCAACACGTTCATTACTCATGATGTAACTCGCAGCATGAGGAGTTCCTTGAAAACTGTATACTACGAGAATACAGTAGTTTCCATCAGTGTGGGAACATACCTCATTTCTCATAGGATTCAAAGTATTTCCCTTAGCAACAATAAATCTACAGAAAAAGATACAAGGGAGTAGTTAAAAGCATTGTCTGTAAGTGAAAAGACAACCTTAATTCACTATCATGAGCTAGTCTAGCACTGTTCAACTCGTAAATATGCAGAAATTACTCCAGTAGTTTAGATCAATTGGGTTTTGGATTTCAACTTACTTTTTTTTTTTTTTTTTAAAGGAGGTATTGTGTACATTTTTAAGATTTATTTTCGTTACAAACACAATTTCAAAGGAGGTACTTTAAAAACAAGCCAGATACTTTGTCCCTTGGAAGAGGTCACCTACAAAATGTCTCCTAAAATAATCTCCTTCAAATTTACCATGATGTTAAGGGAAATTTACAGGAAAGGCTGCAATTCAAAAGCCATTTCTTCATGAGTGCTCGAATCACCCACAAAAATAGTTCAAATTAAAACCCGCATGCTTACTTGGATCTGATCACTTAGCACGTCGTTTTCCCACTCGCAGTTATGATTTAGAGAGGTGCCTCATTTACCCATCAATATGTGAACCTTTCTCCGTGACCACCGAACTGGTCACGCATGCAACACAGTGCGTAAGTGACCCTATCTGTAAGGTGGTATAAGGCCATGTTACCTGGGCAACACTGTCAGATATCCCAAAATTGGGACCCATTGGGAAAAAAAGTGATTAAGGGAGGGTTGTTTATTTGCCTGAGAATGAGGGCGGGAAAGGGGAAGAACTTGGGAGGAGAGAAGGGAAAATAAGGGTTGGCAAACTGATGTGGTGACTGATGGTGTTTTGGGATGCTTACCAAGCAGCCCCAGATCTGATTCCTGCAGGTCAGGTCCTCCTGCAGACAGCTTAGAAATGATGGCACTGGATTAAATAGCCATGCTGCTAGGCTATCAACAGGGACTGGCTTTGCTTCAGACAGAGAAATATCTCCCCTCCTCACACCAACCCCACTTCAGCGGGGCACACCAGCGTTCCACTGGTTTCCTTCCAAACCCTGCAGACCAGCACTGCCTGGCCACACTGCTCGGGGCGCACACACAGGAACTGCAGCCCTGCAGGCTCCTACTGGATCACCGGATTTGCTAATATAAAATAAACTTCCCAATGGTTTTGGAAAGGTGGGCATTGGTTTTATTTGTTATGATTGACTGATCATGTGAGATCATTTGACGGAGAAAAACAGACCCAATAATGCGTGCATTGCAGTGCAGCCCACATTCCCTGTCACCCCTAACTCGGGTGAAAAGACTGAAATGTCTGCTCTGGCGACAGTGTAAAAAGATGTTGTATGACTGACGTTATTTTACTTACCAGAAATATAGTATTGCCCTCACACTGTTATACAGCACACACAGTTTACATCAGAGCAGATTTACTGACTTCAAACATTCAGAGATAATTTCTTACCCTTATATGACAACATTAAGCACGTGACAGAGCTGACAACACTCGAAATGATACTTGAGAATACAGTTTGTTCAGAAGAAAGCTGGAAAGTCACTTAAGAGATTTTGTTCTATCTTTGTGTCATTTTGCCAGGAACTAAAGAGCACAGCCCTGGTCTGCTCTGTCCCCTCTCCTGCCGCTTTGTTGGCTGTAGCACTGGGAACACTTCGAAATTTCTGGCAATCCAACACTTTTCAACTTACTCTTCATGTCAAAGCTTGCAAGAGAACTTAATTAAGTTTATGAGCTTTTGTAAGTGACCTTGCAAGAGCCCAATTGTCAGCGCTGAAATAGCTGGCATACAGCTTGTTTAATTTCTGTTTACAATGGGAAAAATCTCCTAACACAAGCCTCTGTGATATTGAGAAACGTTTTACAATTAAAAAAAAACAAGAAGACTTTGTCAAAACTCTTAAAATGAAAACTGCCTAAGTGAAACTAATTATAGACATTAATGCTACATTAATAATACATTAATATTACATTAATACTTTCTAATGAAATGAGATGTTTTGGGTTTTTTTCGTGGAAGAATACAATTTAACAGTTGCTGAATTGCAAAGCTGCTTTAGCTGGCAAAGGGTGATTATGTTTCTTCTTCCTCTACAAAAATCTGCTCCTAAAAATATGTTATCTTAAGAGGAAATTAATGTCCATTCTATAGTTATATTTTGCCTCATTAGCTTTATTCTCTATCAATTGTTCATGACTCCAAAGAATATCACCGTGTATTAATGCCTTCCAAGTACGGTATTCCACACACCAAGTACTTACACATTCCTGTTTTGTCAGTGTTCAGAACGAGACTAAGTCATTAAATAAAACCTCGATTTCCTTACAATAGAAAATACGGTAAAAGTTAGAAGAAAGTGCAAAAAAGTGATCAACCAAACAGAACCAAAAAATTATTGTCTGGTCTGTGAGAAACAAGTCATGATATATGACCAACTACCAAGTCTGCAAATCAAGGTTTTCATGAGAAGAAGCCACGAGTTCTTGAATTTGGGGGTTGTCCCATGGTGCTTCTGCTGCATATTCATCTGTCTGAATCAAAGCAGACTGTATTAACTGCTGCTCTAATTTCTGACAACTAGAAAAGGCCATAATTATGCCGAGGCATTCCAGTAACAGCCCATTTTCACCAATAGGCAGGAACAGCTCTAGGACTAGGCTGAGGTGATGGTTTATAAAGAGGAAGCAGTTTGTCAGAAGATGTCATATCTGACCCATGCCTTCTAATAAGAAATAAAGAGGTAGGTATCAACAGCTGAGACAATATTACTTCGATTTCCCTGTTCCCTTTGTGCTTTTGGGATTTCATTCTGGTTTTCCTGATGTCTTCAGACATTCTTGCATCTTTAGGGAGAAACTTTAACATCAAGGACAACTGAATGTCCCTTGCTCCTGAATGGCCCTTGTTAGCCAAAGAAAGAGCAAGCCAGAACTTTTGTTGTTTATAGTTTAACAATGGGAAATCACATTCAGAAGTGCAGCAATTAAAAAATCTGTAAAATAATATCTGGCATATTAGTGCACTCGAAGGACCCAACACAGGTACATTCCATTTTCTTAGTAACAGCATCCTCTCTTCTTAGTCTTGGAGAGATTATGTTCTTTAAATGCATCTCTCTCAAACTGTTTACTAGTCTTACTTAAAGAAGTAACATTTACTATTATTTAAAAATATTATTCTTATTCACAGTAAGAGTACCTAGTGCACTAGACAGTGCTTTATGTATTTCATGGTCTCCTCTTTTGATTATTGTCTCCTGTGGTGCATATGGATTCTATATTCAACACAGGGTAGATATAGAGGGAAAACTGACAGTAAAACCTCAAAATGACTGGAAGACTCAAGGGAAATCATATCAAAAAGTGCAATTCACTCTTTGCCAAAGGGTAGATTTCAAATTGGAAGCAAGTCTTCCAGTGAAAGAAAAGCCCACAAGACAGTAAAACCTGCAAGTACTGAACAGAGACGAGCCCTGCAATAAAATAATTCACACCTGAAGAATATGGTGTTGGTTTGAAATGGTGAATATTCAAAAATTGAGGTGTTGTTTGCAAAGCACCTCCTATTATTTTCTAAAAATTCTGAAGATAACAAGATATTATTACAGTAACTATCAAAGTGCCCGTTGAAGTTTATCAAATTAAATTTACTTAATAAATTCTCCCAGAGTTGGTTTTGAATATTTTGCATTCAAGAACGAGGTTCTGTAATGTGGCAGAAGCCTCATGAAGTGGGATTTGCCCCGAAGAGTGGCCAAGGACACGCTGAAATGAGGAAACAGCATTTGGCCAGAAAATAGGGCAAGAATTCAATATGCTGTATCCAACAGAACTGAATCTATTCAGTAGCCAGACACTTATTTACGAAAGCCAACATTAAGTGAAGGAAATTAGGAAGCAGAGACAGCAGGAAGTCAGACACAGAGGCAATCCCTTAGGCATCTGCAGAGAAGGCATCACCGACGGGCTCTAGGCACAGGTCTGGATTTTTGAACTCTTGAAACCTAAAGCTGTTACAGGTGTATTTACTTCTTTGCTGTTTTTTCAGGGCAAATTATTTCGAATCTCTAATGTCTTTTGAATACCTTCTCTCATTTCCAAGATGTTTCCACTTGTGATTGAAAGCATGTAGGAATCACGTATAACGGAAAAGAGAGAGATCTGCACTGCCAATGTGTATCTTGGGAATGTAACATATGCTTCCACATATGTAACTTTTTTGCATGTTATTTGTTGTCGTGTACATATATGTTTTTCTGTGACATACATTTGCATGTAATTGCCCAGATTTATCTAGTCTAGTAATCAACTGTTATATTCTGAGTTAAAAACTGATGATGCTGTTTTCATTCTATAGAAGACATCTTACTGACACCTCTTACCGACACCTCTTACCGACACCTCAAGAGGCAACAAATAAACACTTCCTAGTAACTAGGTAAGTATATTCCTGATGATCATTCAGAGTAACTGTGTTGTTGGTTTTTTTTTATTGTGGTAATTTTTATCACAGTTCTTTCTACCACAATAAATAATAAAAATGCATGGTTTAGTTTTCTGCACAATATTACATTCAGATTGGCTCTAAATACTCAAAAATTATTTCCACATGGGAAATCCTGTCCTTAGTTTCCTTCAAGAACAGGCTACCTAATGAAAATGGAACTTAGAAAGGCTTTCAATGTAATCAGTAGCCTTTATGAATTCGGTATGAAATAGTTAACATATAAATATCCTCTTATGAATGAGTATAAATAGCAAGAACCAAACGGATACAGAAAAGCTTGAGCATATAATTACTAAATTTCCGTGAAATTCTGATCAACTGTATCCAAAACTTTATGACTAAAATATGGACACATTTCTTGAATATTCTTCATGAGCCTTTCTTACTGTATGCATAATTTTTGTTCAGCATCACACATTATTTGAAGGACAGTGTAACTTGATGGTATAAAATAACTGCAAGACATTACAAAATCTACACACAAGCAGAATTCCAGTTGAAATTTAGCAATCGTGATGAACACAAGTAATTTTAAAAGAGAGCAAGATGAATCCAAACAGAAAATTACACAGCCTTAACATACAGTGCTAGTGTGTTCAACATTTCTATATCATCTATAATATTAATCAAACATGAAAGGGTTAAAACTTCCACATCTTCCTTATTTTTTGTAAAGTCTTCCTAGTGTTGCAGTGTTCTCAGCCCTAAATGTCTAGTAGCTGCTCTCTTCTCTCCCTTTCTATTTCCCCTGGCTACCACATTTCTAGGAATTATTCTCCCATTAATGCACTGATGATTTGAGTGAAGAACTCATAAATGCTTATGCAGTTACATGTTTAAATTTGTCATGCATCACTGGAAAAGTAAACCATTTACACTTTAAACACTCTGGGCCCATTGATGCCTCTAGAAATGCAAGATGTATCTGGCAATTTGTCATAAATTTAAGTAACAGGCAGACCTCAGTCAAAGACTAAAGTCTTTGCAATTCTAATACAGGAAAATTACATTGCAAATTTATATTGCAAGATTCTCCAATTTTAGTAGTGGCAAAAAAATTAGAAAAGAAAAAGGGAAATGACAATAGAAATAACTAACCCACTGGAATAGATAGCTGGCATTCC
>NW_009209844.1:43551-73811 GCF_000690835.1 Fulmarus glacialis
TTTAATGTCAAAGGCCAGTACAAATACCACTGAGAAAAACAGGCATAATTTTCTTTTATCCACAGATGCTTCTGTAATTCTATTTCATCTCAGACAACATTACCTTCAAAGTCAGGTTTGTATTTTTTCCTATGCTTTCCTCTATTCCAGAATAAACTGAAGGTCTCTCAAAATTTCTCTTCATTAAGACAGTTCAAGGCAGCTCAGACTGATTGTGACTGGGTCAACTGGTAACTTCTTCTGCCTTTTTATTAACTCTTGGTACTGGAAAACAACTAACTTTTACATCTTAAAACGGGGAAAACACATTCCTTTTACCTTCCCTTTGTATCTGTATGGTTACGAAAGTCTGTAGAGATTAGAAGTAGCAATTAGATGTCTGTGGTAAATGCTTATGTATGCTATTACACAGTATTAAGAAAAAGTACTCCAGGAAAGTTAACTTCTCATTACTGTATGAAGTCAGTCACAACAACTTTCTACCTTTAACATGAATTGTCCTCCAGCCTCTTTAAAATTGCTGCCTGGTAGTCAGGAACTCAGCACAGTGCACATAAAGATGAAGTGCTACAATTAATGATAGATTCCAATTTGGAATCTATCATTAATTTATTTTTCAAACATGATTGCTTAATTTTAAAGATCAAGCAGTGTTATCGATAGGGATGTATCACCCACATCCAGCCCAGACTCCAGTACCAGCAGACTGAGCACAAATCACAGCCTTGCACACACAGGCTACTACTGCCTGCAGAAACTGCCATCAGTGCGACCCTGCTGGTACAGCCCAGCTGCTGTGAGGATGTGGGCAGAATCCCAGTTCCCCTGATTCAAGGCAAAACTTTCAGAAATTTCAGAGGAAGCAAGTCCTGTAGCTCACAGCAGACTACTTTAAAGTTCTGCATGCCCTGATGACCTTTCTGCTAATCGGATTATGCATGTAGCTCCAGTCAAAATCAGTGGGAATTACACCAATAAATAAGTAGAAGAAAAAACAGAGGAGGGGATAATATGTAATTAAGCTTTTTGCCTTTTGTTTCCTAGTGCTTCGAATCCCCTGAACTTTCTGCAGCACACCATTTGAGTCCTGTGCAAGCAAAGGGAGACAATCCGGCAGCCAGAGTAGCTTTCCCACAGGTTTCCCTCTGAAGGATGGAGACAAACCAGGCCTGCTTCTATTAATAGGAAAAAACTGGTTTGCCAGTGGACAGAGCCAAAGTCCTCATCAGAACTTCACTGAGGAAGTTTGCTCTATCACCCGAGAATGCTAAGAGCTGTCTCCAATAGAAACTAAGGACTTGATAACAACCAGAAGGAAAGCAAATGACAACGTCATTTCAGTCCGTGATTATTTGACAGAATGAGTATCACGTTAGCACACATTAGGCCAGGCAGAGACAGAATCAAAACAGCACCCTATTCATTTACTGAAAAGAAACTCCATAAGCAATGTAATAAACATGAGACCGATACTAATCCACATTAGAGCAATAGCACGCCTGTACATAGCGAGTGCTTCTGTCCAAGCTTTCCTCCTTCATGTACCTTGAGAACCTCATGTAAAAAGAACTTATCCGAGGGAATGTTTTGTCCTCTCTGTTAGGAACACAGCAAATTTCATTTGTAGTATCATTATCCTCCATGTTTCAGGGTAAACCCATGCTCAGATAATTTTTCAATTATTTTCAAGCTTTTTCCACTGTCTGTTCTTCAAACTGCTTTTTTAATTTCCTATTTGCAAGTTGACCCCAAATGGAGACACAAAAATAGAACTCTTAATGTATCCACACCCTTCTCTTGGTATTTCTGCATTTGTTTAATCCTTCCTTTCTAATACTATCACATCTCTTAAGATTCAAAGCTGTAGTTTGTCTTTCTCTTTATCTCCCTTTTCTCCCTTACATCCTCTCCTCTCCTTTTTTCTTTGACCATTTAATGTTCCATTTTTTCAAGTTACTCCATATTTCAAGTTTCCAAATCAATACAACTGAACTATTTTTTACATTTTCCACAGACGTCCCATCCTCTCTTGAAACATTCTGAGCTGGAACAAGCATATTTCACTATTTTTACATCCCATCTTTCTTCTTTCATCCCTCACTTTCTGTACTATTGTAACACTATGTGTACCACCATGTAACTTCTTAAGTAATAAAGTGAGATAGGAATATCAGTCCCTTTTATTAGCTCAGGGAATTCACCAGGAACCGTAATTTAGTTAATTACATAAAAGTCAGTCTTCCTCCTCTGTAAATTCCACTCCTTTGAATTTGAATGATACTAGGTGTGTGACAAAGAACATTAATAAGTAGGAGGACAGAGATAATGGATGCTTTGCAATCAAGAAGATTTATCTCTTAAATACCAACAATGACAACTCAATTTAAATATTAATAAAAGCAGAAACATACTGTGTATGCACTCTTAAGCATCCTAACTTATGGTAATAGCAATGCAGCAAATTTCCTACCCATCCAAACCTGCCTTTCAGGGAAGAAGAATTACTCTACCAAAGTGGCACACAGACTTTGTTATTTTTTTGCAGTGGGTACCACGATCTACAACTACTGACAGCAGAGCATGGCAGGAGGCTCCACGGCTTTCAGCTAAAGAGCTAGAATTTATTTTTGGATATCTGTGGCTCAATGACCTTTCTGCTCAGTAGGTTGCCTTGGCACGGAGTCAAGGTTTGCAGCCCTCCAGCAGGGCTTGTATGGCTCCAAAGGCCAGAAGACATTTGGATAGGAAAAAAGGGCTATATCTGGAACTCTATAAGAACATGCTACCCTTGAAAACTACATCAGGTACAAAATTAAATGTCTTTCACAGAATACTTAAAGGTGTTTACTCCTGTAATATACCAGTATAACAGCTTGGCCAAATAATTTACAGAAAATATAGGGAAGGAATCTTCATTAACAGGCGTAGAGCAATATTTTGAAGAGCCTATGGTACTTCAAATTTAAAAGTTCCTTTAAGCTCAAATCTCACCATCATCTGCTGCTTAGGTCAAAAACATAGTTTAAAAAAAACCCACCACGTATCATAGCTGCATTTATTGTAATCTACTGGCTTTTTCACAGGTGTCACAGAGCTCAAGGACAGGATTGCTTGTATCTACATAAAGTAACAAACAATGAAATTGCTATATAGTACAATAAAAATTAAATTCATGTCAATAGGAGTCAATTTAACAAAATGATTCCGTTAGGGATAATTAAATGGATGCATTTTGCAAATCAAGTATTAAAAAAACCCAAGGCATTAGATGACAAACAGATTTTACAGTCATCTTGTCTAGGTCAGCCTTACTTCTTCCCAGTAACTACTTTCAGGAACGTTCATATGTGGCAGCACCAACAGCCTTTAGAGAGATAAGTGAAAATATTCTCTCCGTAATTCAAAACTAAAGTCACTGCAGCTCCTCCATGGCCATTTAATGCACTTAAAAAGCCACATCTTGTGCAGCAGCGACCAAAGCTTTCCTCAAGACCGCATACACAAAGCCAAGGCCATAATTCACATGTCTGGAAACTCCGGAGCCTGTATCGAAGTCATGCAGATCTACCACATGGTATCTGAAGAGCTTCCGGGGAAGAAACAACCCACTAAGGAGTTGTCGGTTCCTCAGCTCTTGAAAGACATGAAAAATTAATTTCTCAGCCTTGTGATTTCTGAGGTGAGGGTCCTTGCAGCAGTCAGGGGTCTGTCAGACACATTGGCGCAAAATGTTGGCAAAGGTCCCAGAAGCTGCCTAGTTTTTAAACACTGTAGCAGGTTTTTTTTCCACAGGTGAAGGCACCCAGGTAGGCACTTCGAAGGCCTAAAGGGGGAATACGAATTATGCAGGTAGCAGTCTTTTGTACAAAGATACATCAGCATAGCATGGTTTCTGTCCTTAAGAACTTGTATGCTAAAGACACAGGATCAAATGCCAATTTTAATTACAGAATAACATAAACTTAGCAAACACACTGATTCAGCGAAGTGGTTGACCACAATCTTAAGTTTTAAGCAGGTGAGAAACAAGCTGCAGTTTCAGCACATGTTGAAGTGGTTTGCTAGATTATAGCCAAAAATATTTTCTTGCACTCATCCTTGTGATTCAGCCTTGGACCCTCATATTTTTACTGCATATGCACAAAGGTCAAGGTCAAATCACCAGACAGGTAAAACTTGCAGAGTCAAATTCCAGATTTTCAGGGAGTTAAAGATAACCTCCACTTGTTGGGATTTACACCAAGTGGTACTTTGAGCAGGTATGTGATTCTGTAAGGTGCCCTTGTACTTCTCTGCAGGGTATCTCAGGTTTTCAAAACATTAGAGCACTAAAAAAAATGACTATCGTGTTCTGACAAATTCTCTTACTTGTTTTAAACATCCTCAGTGCAATAGCTATTCTTTTTTTTTTTTTAATTTAAAATACTGGTCACAAAATTATCGTTATACTTACTAAGGAAATGATACCTTCCATCACTTAGTAGTGTAGTGAATAACCTTTATACTATATTGCCAAAGATGAATGAAGTGATTAAACACCTCCCTCCCCCGCAAGAAAACCAAAGGGAAAAGAATGCAAGAGTTACATAAAACTTTCTTCACCTTTTTGTAGAACTATCAATTTCTTCCTTTTGCTCTCTGTGTCTCAAACAGATATCCAGTCACAACCATAAATTACTAATAGAACATGCTTAATTCATAATTAAGTCAGAAATCCTTACAAATAACTTTTGCAGTTTCATTTATTTTTGAATAGGAGAAATGTTACATAAAGTAGAAGTAATCCCCAAAGCTACAGTGGTTTGGATGCTGCAACTGTTTCTTTATATAGCACACAGTTGCAATCATGTAAGTTGCCATTTTTGCACTGGACTTTTCAAATCAGTTTACAGTTTATACATTTCATATGCGCAACTATGGGTGTGGTGAAAAAATTAAAGCTCATTAATGTCTGCAACATAGGGCTATGCCATGATAGATAAACTCTGTATCAACCATTCAATTGAAATGATTACCAGAATTTACTATTTTCACAACAGCATATATGTATTTCTTTTTGTATGCAAAGTAGTGAAAGTATGGAGGGGGAGAGAGGTCTTATTTATTTTATTCTTGGTCATTATTCCACAGTGCAAAACTATGCGTAAGAATAAGTATCTCCAACATAATCACCAGAAATAGGTATTTTAAATACCTAAACCTGGAGACAATCATAGCTGCAAAACATACAAGATTTGTACTTCCAGGAGGACACACTGTATGTGAGCAGTTTATCCCTCAGTACCTAAGTTGGGGGATACAAATATCTATCAATCAGCTATGCTTATATACAACCATAGCCTGCTTCATGAACACACATAAATTTCTAAGTAATCTGAAACTTAACGCTATTAATCACTGAGCAGTTGCAGGGAAGGGAAGGTATCTATACCCTCATGTCTGGCAGTGATGTCCTTTATTCCAGGTAATGCAGTTATGGGCAACACAGTTGGGTCAAGTTTTGGGACTCAGTGAGGTCACTGAAGAAGCCCTAAAGCCATTTACTGAGCAGTTGCCAGCACACCCGGGTTTCTGCATGGAACTGGGGTTTGATGATATTCTGCTTATTCGGTAGAGCAGGCTGTGCGCTGGCAGTGTTGTATAATCATACGCGATGGGGGTTAGGAAAGGGCACTGTTACTTTGGAATTACATTTTGTGGCTTACTTTATTCTCCAACAGGGAATCCTAGTTTCTGACACAGAAGTAATGTATAAGGAGAAAATAACAATGTATTTTCTCAGTAAAAAAGAAGAAAGTCAACGGAAAAGATACTGAACACGGACCCCATCATCCCACTGTGTATTACAACTTACTACAACGTAATGAAACAACTCCTGGGACTTTTTTAATAGTGTTTAAAGATGTGGATCACACTACACATAAGAATACCTACAGTCACAAATCATAGAAATATAAAAAAATAGAAATTAAAATATAATTAAAATCATTAATCCGCTCCAGATCTTTAAACCTTACTCTTAAGGCCTTGATCCTGTACCCTGAAAGCCACACCAATTTTGCAATTGGTTTAAAAGTACATAGCACAAACTCTTTGCCAGCATAGATGAAAAGTATATATCAAAAAGAAATAAGCTGAAAGCCTATAATTTTAAAATTTCCATAATAAATTTAAAACATAGTTCCTTCACAATACCGGTGTTCCAATTAATGTATTTTTTATTTTTCTTAATTCTTAGGAATACTTTAAATAATTATGATATTTAATCACTTAGAATTTTTTAATCTACCTTGCACCTCAGTCTATTTAAGTTTATACTTCTACATATATATATAGAGAAGCATATTCATATATATCTGAAGAAATGCGTACTTATAGAAACTTTGATTATCCTTTTGTACTTACCCAGGACACATTTTTAGCCTTGGGTGTTTTTAGCATGGCAACATGCAAGGCTGAGATGACCAACAACAGCCGTACCAGCATGGAAAGTCAGATGGAGGGGAGTCCAGGTGCTTCTTCTGTTACCCCAGGGAGTACAATCCCTTAGCCTGGCTGACAGAGCACACTGAGCATGCGGTCAGGTAACAATAAAAAAAGTCATTTTTCTTCCCGATGTCAGATCCAGTCAAACAGAGACAAATCTTTGTAAAATACCTGTCTTCAGCAGCGGCTGGCTGTATTTCTGTACATCCATGAAATCCAAAGTTGGCTCTTCTCTTGGAAAAGTTAAAGCCGAAAGTCAAAAGGTCTCACTCTCACAGACACCTCCCCCTTCCACCGGCAAAACACAGTGCTTGGTTACCCACCGAGCTTCCACCTGAGCTCTGAGACTGGAGCTTGTAGGAGAATGAAGCCCAACACTGGAAGCCACTCGCCTTCAGAGGATGTCGAAGAGATGCCTTGTTGCTGGCTGCACCGTTTAACTGCTGCTATGCCTGAATATTTCACGACCCTGGGATCTTCCGAGTAATAAAGAGAATTAGGATCTTGATAAATAACGCACGCCAACAGGTTGTGCGGGTACCTGTTGCGCCGTGCGTGCCCGTGGCGTGGCGGCTGCTGCTCCAGCCCCGCTGTTGTCCCAGCACCTCCGCCGCGGCACTGGGCACACCCGCCAGCACAGACACGCGTCCCAGAAGGGGAAGCAAAAGCAGAAAATCACTGTCCCTGCTCGTTTCTCTTTGTTTCTCTGCCCTTCTGTCCCTTTACTTTTACTTCCTGTCAATCTAGATTACCAGAGCAGATCCAGGCTAAATTTTGCAACTATCAGTAGTGATTAGAGTGAGTTGACTGAAATCGGATTATACAGGAAGACCTCTGCTTCCTCACTCAGCACGCAGGCCAGTACCATTTGCAAAATACTTACGCTTCACTGCACAGTATGAGAGCATTTGGAGCAGTCCATTTTAAGAGAAACGGTGCAGTAAAAACAAGCCAGACTGCGCTGTCTTTAAAAAGAGAAAAGGGAACCTGTTTTTAATAGCTGCATGAATTTACAGGGGAATGTTTCAAACCATTTCCAGATGGAAGAGCCTGCTGGAGTCTAACGGATTCACCAGAAAGCATGGTATATCAATGAGTGGCATTATGTACCTAAAGCACTCTGTGTACCTGATTGCTACTGCTCAAATACGGATCCAGAAAAAGTGTAACTGCGTGGTGTCTGAGCACTGAACTTGTGAGAAGCATCATCCTTCCCCAGGGTAACACCTGCAAATCCTACTGCTGGTAGGATTTATGCAACTCACAAACAATCTAATTCAAATGTGCTTTTTCCAAAGCATATCATTAAATGTATGAGAAAGTGACCTGCCTGAACCATATTCAAATATATATATTCATTTATTTAAATACAAACACGAGCTATCAAGTAAAAAGGTAGGACGTATTATAAAATTATAGTGCCATCACAGAACTGTGATATTGAGTCTTGAAAAGACAAAAACAAAAATTAAAATACAAAAGGAGACTGGTGGAACAGAACATGTAAAGGGGCGAGATGATAAAAAACAATAAAAAATGTACAAAATTCAGTTAAGTCCAGCTGACAGACACTGTGAATGTGACACACAGATGCAGTTTGCATTACAACACACCATTTTTCTAGGACTTCCTAAATAATAACTTAATATTATTATCTACTCATGATACAGACCTAGGTTATGCTCCAAGCATCATCTGTCACTTTACACTCATTATTTAACGTATTTGTATAAATGCAACGAGTTTGTGATTCCACAAATTCAATTTGTGGATGCTCCATAATTTGTTTTGCAGGTATTAAAGTAATATTAAGGTCTTTCCCAAGATGACGGCATAAACATTTTATTGTGTTAAAAAGAAACTCTAGAAACTGTTTATCCTGATTGGGACAGACAGAAAACCAAAATACATGTATTTTCCAGTGGAAATAACCATCTGATTTCAAAATAATTACAGTCTTCTGCAGATTTGTAGTCCACACTGAAGGTAACTAGAACAAGTTTGGTACACCCTGCTTTGCATATGATAGAATGAAGGCTTGTATGCACACAGTCTATTAAAAAGCCTATTTTTGATAAGTCCACCCAGCCTCATGGAGCTGAAGCACTATCCAATACTGGCTCATCAGCACCTTTAAGTAGAAGAATCTGTAGACCTTGGTTTGTACCTAGGAAATCAGCAGCTGATAAACTCTAGAAGTTGATGAAGTAGAACCACCTATTTGAGACCGTATGAATTACTGGGTAGTTTAAGAATAGGTTTTTCGTTTAAGAGAAACATCATTATTCTACTGTAGAAGTTCAAATATAATCCAGTAGGCAGAAATCCTGCCTGAGTTAAGGAAACTGTAATTCACTTCTGAAAAAAAACATTACAAAGAATGCAACTATTAAATGTTGCCTATATTTGAAAGAAAAAGTTTCTAGCCTTTTCAAAAATATTGAGATACAGAATACCTTGGATATTACAGAACAAAATTTTGAAACACTGTACTACTGTATGTTGGCAGCCTTACATCAGGACTTAGGTTGTATAAATCACAGGTCAATACACATTCCAGGGAAGACGACGTTAGAAAACAACAGGTTGAACTAGCTTCCTTCAATGAAGCTCAAAGTTGGATACATATTTGTATCCCTAAAATGCACTAGTACTTTTCGTGTCATCCTTTAAACAAGGAGACCATTTATGAAATACATATATTTTGAAAGTTTCATGAAAACTACAAATATCAATGTTAAAATACGAGCTCATGTACATCCTTCTTTCTATTAATTGCATAAACCAGCCAGGTAGGAAAATTTGAAGATTCATATACAGGTATACGCACACCTGCATCTATCTTGCTAAACTATGCAGCACTTCTTCTGGGTTACAGCGGCTCTCCAAATTCTTATAACTGTTGTCTCATATGGCATACAGAATAACTTTGCTCAATCTCAGAACAACTCTGGCATTGATTGTCACCAGTGAGGCGCATTCTTCTTGGATTCATCTTTACATGAATCATATATTAAAGAAATCTATTATCCCCTTTGTTGTGCATGCTGACCACAGAATCACTTGCCAGCAAGCCATTAGCCAGTCACTCATGATATACCAGGTTAACAGATGCAAAATGGCAAAGAGAAGCTCAGGATTTATGCAGTTCCCCTACGATGATTTTCTCCCGTCTGGACAAGCTGTTGCATCACTGGGAGAAGGTTCATTCAAATATCTGATATGTCAAGTGCTGACTGAAACAAGTCAGAGGAAATACCTCTGGTTCAGCCCTAATCACAGAAATATTTCGTACTGATAATGTTTTATCTTTTCATACAGAAAAGATAAATATTCTTTGTCCTGAGAAAGAAACTATAAATTTTAAAAACCAACACTGAAAGGCAGAAAAAGTAAAAATTCTCTGAGGTAGCAGTGTAATTAAGATGGCCAAATAAAAGCTTCCCCTTTAAAAAAAAAAAAAAAAAAAAAAGAAAAAAAAAAAAGAAAAAAGAAAGATGCATAAGCCACGATGGTAATACACAAACAATAGTTTTCAAGGCATAAAATGCCAAAGAACAAAGCCTGTAACTTAAAATTGTCTGGAGACAATAAACTACAAGCCAGTCTTGAACACTTTAGCACTGCTTACTGATTGGAGCTGCCTTCCATTCATCAGCGACACATAATCAGTAAAAGCTTTTTAGGTCATGCTTTTGTTCCTGTTAGAGGCATATACTCAAATGCATGGGATTCGACTTCAATACCAATATAGACTATGGTATTTTTATCCATTCATTTCTACTGAAATGTTTCTAATCTAATATGTGCTCCTCAACAGAGACAAAAGAGTGCGTATGTTATGAATAACTGTGTGCTATAGATCTCTGTACTTTCTCTTAATATCACTGGAATAGATCTCTGATAAAATATAAATTATTTGTGTGAGATGAATACATCGTTTCATCTCATATATGGTTTTGTTAGCAGTAGGAAACTGCCACTGACATTCTTTTTTTACAGTGACAAAATATCTCTTACATACGATATTTATAGTATGCATGCATACTTATTGATACATATGTAACACAGGCAAATATCACAACAGAATTCCCACATACTTTGATATCAATTTATTATTTCCCTCTATCTGACTTTCACCATAAAATGATAAGATGCATGCAAGTAATAAAGTAAAAAAAGCCCACAAAAAACATTAGTTCTGGGAGGAACAAAACAGATGAAAATGACAGAAATAAATGCAAAGGAGATTTCAATGCCATTTTGCAACAAGTTAGTTCTTAACATGGAAAAATAACTTCAGAAGCTAATTTGCTTTCCACTGATTGAGAATCAAGCAGATACATTAAACAGTCAACACTTGTTTCATTATTATGTCATCATTCTCTGTAATTCCCCCAATTCCAATGGAATGAAACTAATAAGTTGATGTCAGCAGGAGCAACCTGAAGCACCCTAAACAGACTTGATCCCGAGGTTTTTTTGGTCTTTGCTGAATCTGCGCCACAGTCAATATATAATTGATAAAGGAACTGGGCTGAGAAAAGTCTGCCTACAGCCAGTTCCTGGGAGGAGGGGGCCCTGAAGAGTACAAATCCCATTTTAGTCCTGGGAAGGGGAAGAAGTGGCACAAACCAGTATGCATAAACCAAAAGAAACATTACCTTAAATAGGTTATGTAACTGCCACTGCAGTAATCTCAGTTCTACTTAATAAAATTACCTGCAAATAAATTAAATGGTAAGAATTTCTGGGCTTCTCAGAATGCTAAAGGTAAGGACCTGCATGTTGCATGCTTGCACAGGCAGAAACACTATAAACATACATTTGTGCACTTATAAAGGCATAAATTTCTACTTCCCAGTTGAATTTTCAGTTTCTACAGTTTTAATGTATCATACATGAATCCCCGATGAAACAATCCGAGTTAGTGAGTCCATTTACATGCCAACTTACAAATGTGAAGTGAGTCACCACCAGCACAGCAGAAAGCCAGCACATCTTTTCCAAAAGTCCAAGTACGATGTATGGACGTATGCTATCCATACATACATATGGACAGGATGCTGTGTAGCAAGTGCCCACCACGGCACACACCATGTATCAGGCTCTCGTCCAGGTCCTACAGCACGAGGGCAATACAGTCCTCTGGAAGAACTCTCTCTGCAAAGCTACACTCAATTTTTAAATGATTTGGACTCAACTAAAACTGTGGATGACTGCCTCCAATAAGTGCGCTGAGGTTCAAATTCTAGTTGTTGGATAGGTGAAACAAAAGGGTACGTGACTGGATAGACATCCCTACAGCAGTGTGGCAACCTTCTGCAGTGAAACACTTAAAAGTACAAGAAAGACTCTCAATGAGATGTTAAGCAGTTATTAGAAACAGTTCTGTTTCAAATACACCGTGTCTAGACATATTAAAGAAAAGAAAATATTTCACAGAGAAATTAATGACTTTATTCCATTCTGAAAGTTAGAGGATATAATATAGAGCTTGTTACATTAGTAGCTAACACAAAGATATCCTACCGTACTGTCACTGGTGTAGAACATATTAGATCAGATCTGATCCTATACACTGTGCTAATAAACATAAACTTGGTCCCATACAAACAAGCTGGAAAATAGCTGGCATCTGAGTTTTCTCTTTCTTCTTAATATTAACTCAGTTCACAGAATTTTAGAGCAGCAGCTGCTAATGGCTTGCCAGACATGTGCTCAAGTAAAATGAACTAATTTATTCCCTCACACAAAAGGATTTAGAAATACTGAATTTTACTTAAAGCAGCTAATTTAGTGCCAACAGGATGCATTAAAAATTCCTACTGCAAAAATTAACAAATTAAAAGACAATAAAGGTTGAAAATGTAGATGCTAACAAGATTAGAAAATCCAGAAATTAGCTCTGTTACGTGTAGGACCTACAGTGTAATCTTTAATTCCAGAGGACACAAATTTCATTGTAGAAAACAGAAGGTCCTCATCTGATGAACAACGCTGAACAATAAACCTAAAATGACAGACATATTCCGCATGTGCTCATCATGCATCATCTCTTTTCTGAGGTTGCATTTCTTGAACAGTCACTGCAACATCCAATAGTTTTCCTATCTTTAACGAGCATATTTTCAGAAGATGCTTGGGATGGAAGATGCTACTGTTATTCTCATTCGGTAGTTGGAATATCAATTCCAGATGAGTCCATTAGTTAATGAGGACTCTAGTCTGAGAGGGTTCTGGTCTGATCCTTCCAAGAATTTAGCATTCTGTAATACTTTCTGTATTACACACTTGTGGACTTCTGCTATATTGCATACTCAGCAGTTATGCAAATATCTTGATCACTTCAATTTTGAGATCACAGAGTTGTTTTAAGCCATGTATTCCCAAACGGTGGTACACAAGACACTTACGAGAATGATCTGAATCTCTGATTCAAGCAAAATGTCCAGCCTTGCCAAGAGCCAAACAAGCACCAAATCCAAAGCTTTTGTACATATAACACAGGAATCCGTGACATGGACTGCCAAACCATAATTGTAATTCTTTACATAGGCCAGGCCCTCAAAAAGGATGAGGCACATGGTCTTCTGCTTAGGGGTACCGGAAGGACACTGAAGCTTAGACACTGGTCCCTCCTCCTGTTGTCCCTGCCAGCTCTGCATTGCCTGGTGGTCCTCTCTTCCCTGCCACCAAATAACTTGTTACTGCACAGCCCAGTTCCTGGCCTCCCCTCCATCCTCCTCTGACTCCCAGCCTCACTGTCCCTCCCGTCAGTCCCAGCCACCAGCGCTGCCACCACCCTGCTCGGACGGCCAAACACAGGACAGCTACAGACCAACCCCTTGGTGTAGGTGGATCCCCACAGCCTATTCCAAATCACACTTGTAACTAGTGTTTCTCAAAGGATCAGATCTCTAATCTAATTCTAATAAACCTCTTCTGGAATAGAGACCGTGGTTGTAGAAAACCTCCAAGTTGCACAGTTTCAGACCCAATATGTACAGGATGAAAGGAGGGGTTGGGTAGTAAGGTGAGAACGCTGCTGCCATGCCGGTACAGCCCAGCAGGCAGGGGAGAAAATGGGATGGATTTACAAAGAGCCAGAATCCCCCTAACCACAAAGCTGTGAAACCAACCAAAATTCAGATAACTCAAAGTTTGATTTAAAAATAATTCCTCAGCAGTTGTCATAAGGCATTATAATCATCATCCATATTTTCAAAATATATTATCTGAGATACTGCAGTTGACTCAGGGATTACGTTTCTAAGAACAGGAAGAAATTCTATGGGTATTAATAACATGCAGTATCTGTTTCCAGTAGTTAGTTTCTAAGGTAGGTAGGACAACAAACTTCTTTCCATATCTGTCCTATTCAGCAGTACAAAGAACAAACATAAAGGTTTCATAATAATGCAAAAAAGTGTAAAAAAAGACGTTCACCGAAAGAAATGGAAAATGGAAAATATCTATGATTTTTACAAGCTTCCGCATGATGCTTTAGAGGTTACTGAAAAGTTCACATTGGATATTTATAAGTAGAAAATTAATGACACGCTCATGGTAAAGTATGTAAATGTAATATTTCAGTGGTATTTCGGTTCATTGCATATAAGAAATAATGGAAGTACTAAAAATACTCAAAGAACTGAGATTTAGTACTTGGTGAGTGTCACCTACTAAATTGTATTCCAAATCACAAAGCAAAATAATGAAAAGCATCAATCAATAATCAATGGCAAGCCAAATCAAGCCTTTCTGTGAAAGAAGAAAATGTACTACATGTTAAGAAAGGTATCAATTACTGAGGTAATATATTAATTCTAAGAATATTTTGATAAAACAAAATTCCTCAAGCCTTGGTGAGCAATAGCAGTTCTGGTATCTATGACTTTTTCAAAAACTATTAATTTTTCTACATGCCTGAAAAGTTTTTTGTAATTCTTATATAAGAAAATCAAAAGTACACTATGAAACCTACTACCCCAACCCTTTTGTATGCATCTCTCATCCAAATATATTTACATTAAATAAATGCTTTTCACTGCATTTATTTATTTGAATAGTTGGGCAATATCCTTTACTATGACTTACTGACATAATAAGTTGAATATTTTCCTTTTTATTTTTCTGTTCTTTGTCTTATGACTAGTCCAACAGCTCCTTCAGAACACACACACAAAGGAAAAAAAAAAAAGCAGCTAAGATGATTCATTTGCAATATTTTATATAACAACTGCAACATTGTACACACATAAGCAAAGGCATGAAAAAGTACAAAGGTACTTGGGGGAAAAAAAAAAAAAAATTAACTTTTTTTTACTTCTAACACTAATTAAATACACCATCAGATGATACTATTTTCCTGTGGCCATCTCTTGCATTGATTGAAAATTCGCTGACTGAAAAGCCAAATACCATAGACTACCGTAATAACACGGATTATAAAATTTTAAGTTACACATTCAATGTTTGAAAAGGACAGGATGCCGAATTTATTCAACGTTCAATTGTTTTGTCTGGGTTTTTTGGTATCAGATACAGTGTAAGCAAATTCAGCCTTCCTACCATTGGTAAGATTTTCTTCTCTGTTGTTACTAGACAACATCATCAAGCTCAAATTGCTAAAAATGAGCAATGAAATTTAGTGATATTCAAAATCACTACTAGAACTGTGCAAGCCTTTCAGAGAGACAGTTTCATTTTAAACTCACACAATGTTGTATTTTAATCATGAAATCATCAGTGAAAAGGCAGTACAAATCAGAATCTGTTCTACCATGTCACGTCGTTCCTCAGGGACAAGTAACATACTGTGAAGCAAGCATTTCAAAACAAAAATGCTTTGAAACATGCTCCTAAAAACAAAGATGACTATTTGCCATCTTGAAGACCATGCGTCAAGAAAGATACTGGCTTGTACAGCCTTTTTGACCTCACCTTTCTCATGTCTATTTATATTTGCTATAAACAAAATGGTATGATGGATCTGTATCTCTGCTTCTCGTGTTTTAGTGTCTACGCACGGGTAAGAGAGTGAGTGTGGCGTGGGCAGCCAGACCAGGACAGATCAAGGGCAAACACCTGGCTCTGGCTTACAGTACCTTTGTAGTTAAAGTCAATGAGAGGCTATGAGGAGAAAAGGCAGAAATGGGGGACAAAGAAAAGGTAATTAAATAAAGTTCAGCTTGTTCAGGTAATATTTATATATTACATACACAGATTATCCTCCTGGGCTGCCAAACACAATCCAATATAATAAAAAGTATTGTACTGGAAAAAGGCCACAAATTACATCATCTTTCATGCACCAAATTAAATGTTCCAGCAGCAAAGTGAGCTCAGGAGCGCGTCTCGGGCGCTGATGGATGAAAGTGATGGGGACTAGCAAGTGGCAGAATGATGTTCAGCAATTTATGGTGCCTGTTAACAGGAATGTCGGGTTGTGAGTGGCGTCAGGGAGAGCGGCCTCCTGAGCTGAGAGAAGAGCCAGTGGGTAAATACGTGAAGAAAAACTGGGAGAGATTCTTATAAACTCCATAACCTAACACAAACATCTCTATCTCCACAAGATTCTCAACATGTAACACTGGGGCTGCAATATATCTTAAATTTAGCTAGCAAAGAGGCAGCATTACCCCTGCCTCCTTCTCCTGCACAGGGAAGGCTGTTCCCTGCGCTGCCAGGCCGCAGCACTGGGCAGGCGGGAGGCAGGCAGCGACCGCAGCGGCAACGGCCTCTGGTGGGGTCTCTCCTCTGTCCTCCTTCACAGCAAAGCGCAGCCACTGGCAAAGCTGTGAAACTTCATTTTGACAAATTGTGTGAACCCCGATATTCACTTTGATCCCCAAGAATTTAGACCGACATGCGTTTTGAGACGGGCTTACCTCGAGCAGCAGAGGCCCGCAGACTCCTCCACACTCCCCTCTGTACCACTGAAGTCCCTGCTGCTGGGCTGGCACAGATGTCCTGCCCCAACAAGCTGAAACTGAACTAGGAGAACCAGGCTTGGTGGCTGAAAACAGTCCCGATTGTACCATCTCCAGCTTGCTGGAGTCTGCAACTTGTTTTGGCAAGCAACACTCCATTACAATTCCCTCAAATAAGCCTTAAATTCAGCTAATTCGCTTGCCTTGGGCAATAGACTTTACCCTCCCTGAGTTGTGAATAACTGGCATGTTTGACTTTCTCATCCCAGTTCTGACCGGGAAATCTAAACAATTCTCCAGTCTAGAAAGAAGGAATTTCTTACAAATCAATTTTTCCTGGGTCCTAATGTTCACTGTCGCAGGCCAATCCTACTAACTAAACAAGCTGATCTGTAGCGTTATGATAACAATGCCATATTGTACCTATTCAGTTGGGGAATTACACTGAGAAATCTCTGAAATTCAAACTGAAAAAGTTAATCTATGGAAATCACAGTAAGTTTTGTATTTACTCCAATAATTAGTTGCTTATATTAATTCTTATATTAAGAATTCTCTATCCAATTTGCTATGTTGAATCAAAGAACAAGAATGTAATCATTTATTAAAAAAAGAAGTAAATTACTTTTCCACTTTCTAGATTAGAAATCCACATTTTATGTGACGACAAAGTGACAAAGAAGTTGCTTTCAATTTGCGATTCACACAACTTTGTATTTGGAGAAAGAGAAACTTGTCAGTACACAAAAAAGGATGCAACCTCTAAAGAAATGACTGCAAATGCAAGTTTTATTTTGTGGTCTAATATGTCCTTTTTTAGCATGCTTTCAATTTTGCAGCATGAAAGTACAGAAATTAAACACAACCCACAGGCACATGAACATGTGACCATCATTTAATCAGCAAATCGCTTTGGGTCTCACTGACCTTGGCAGTTTCACAAAATTTTTATTTCCAGCTGGTTGAACTGTTCTTGAATAACTTGTTTTTACTGCAGTAGTCACAAACTGGCTTTTCTGCATCGTCTATCATCCATGTTCTCTCTTTAAATGTATTTTTTCCAGAATATATATAACTTCCCTAACACAAAACATCTACACTGTTCCTTTTGTACTTTTACAGTACCCTAGGAAAATAAGGATTTTTTACCCCCTATAATCATGCCATTTCTCAAAGGGTACAGAAAGCATTTCTGTTCAGCGTTCCTGCAACAGAGCCTCACAATAACAACTGTTACTGTGAGCAAGCTTTGCACCTGAAGACAGAGAGATTTCGTTTGAATCCAGCCAGAGCTCAGCCATGAGTGACTGCAGAGAGCTCACAGAACAAAAACCACCTCTGTGATCTCTGCCTGTACCATAGGCAAATATCACTGTTTCTAGAAAGGATTTTTATCTTCTCTGTTCTGCCTCCTTTTAATTTCTCTCTTTTAAGAAAAAGTTATTTCAATTAATGTCTGAGGTTTATTTCAATCTACAGTACTTTGGCATTTTTCTTCAAAATTTACAAAGATCACTTCATCCAGCTTAGAAATGTAGCTATGACTGGGGTCAACTCCTTAACCATAAGCACCAGTACTAGCATATAAAAATTATGAGATGATGCTATATCTCTTCAAATCCAAAGCAATTTCAAAACTCAGTATAAAATAAGGGGAAAATATTTGGCCTAAACACCTCCCACGCCTGAAGGAAAGGTCCCCTGCGGGAAGTCCTGTACCCATGGCTGGCAGGTGCCCAGCAATGGCGAGGCTGAGCCAGGTTGCTACACTTCGGACCAGGAGAGATTCGCTGTGCAATTTGCCAGCTTTCCTTCCAAGTCTTCTTAATTTTTTTCTATTCTTTTTTATTTAATTTTTTTTAAATCTTTGTAATTTTTAAGAAATCCTACTCCATATGGATGGGAGGGTGTATCGCTATAGATCATAAAAGGGAAAACATTTTTAAAATGTTTTGTGACAAGCTCACTGGAGACTTGTTCAAATGTTGCTGTCTTGGTTCCCACCAGGACACACCTGGGATTCACAGACTCACCTGACCCTGGGACACCCTTTTCTATGGCAAACTTTATTACCTTTGGACACGCTGGAGGATGCATTGGACAAAAAGAATATTTCTTAACATATGCAATGAATACATTGGGATGTTTGACTCACGATGGGCTTAGGTGAGACGTGTTATCACCCAGGTGCTTTCCAACATCTAACACAAGCCAGGTTAAGATAAAAACAAAAAGAAAAATATTTCCTTACAACTTCCAAAGCAGTCAACAGTTAAAAATATTTATGAAGACAAAAGTGAAGAAGCTAAATCCTTCTCCTTCTCCAGAAAACTTTCCACAGAATTTCCTGTGTTTCTACTGCCTTTTCCCTCTTTCTGCATCTCTTAACCCTTAGGCTGCAACTCTCACTGAGCACCTCTTTTTGGTGAAGCGCTTAGCTTTTTATAACCAATCTGATCATTGAAGTCCTCCTTTATATTCGTCACTGAGACTTCATTTATTTCCTCCTGATTTACAAAACTGCATGGTCATCCTTCCTGTCAAAATAAATACTGTTTTGTTTCCTCAAAGATGCAAATATTGCCTTCTTAGACCAGGTATCATCTCATGTACTTGCCTAGTTTAATGAACATTTCTTTGCCTCAATCAGGGTAATGTTTCTTTCCTTCTCCTGCCCTTTGGTGACTTGTTGCACCTGCTGTCTTCTCCTAAGGTTTGTATTGTAATCTATACGTAACCTACACAAATATGTTAGCTCATGTATAGATTGGCTATTACTAAAATATAAATAGGATCAATGGATCATGGCACATTGCTGATTCAATAGACCAAACACGACAATACTTAACAACACTAGCCAACATAGTTTAATTAAAATCTGTAAAAATTCAGCTGTCCATGTTACTTGAATTATGGTACTGTGTTTGCAGATATATACACATAAACATGTATCTTTAATGAAATGTGTGCACTAGTTCATAACAACATTAACCACTTTCTCCATAAGAAAAGGTTCCACGTAGGCAACCCCTCTCCATCTAGTTTTTCTATACACATGGCATGCCTCCTCAGGGCCTGCTGAATTCTCTTTGGCATGCTCTCTAAATTTATCTTTATCTTCTAATTCTTTCAATTTGAATAGTTTATTATTCCACACAAACACAATCTAGATTAAACTCACTTCTAGCCTCACATTTGGATTTTTGCAATTAAGTTCTTCTAGTATAATGATAAATGAATATTGGCATACCTCAGGTATGTTTCACCAAAAGCTGGAAAACTCAAGATACGGGAATTGCACTGACAACATAACTGTTGAATGGTATTTTTCTTTTCTAAAAATCTATGGCCTAGTAACAGTGTTTCATCACTTGTTATTTTAATATTAATATGTGGTAATAGAGATCCTACAAAATGGATAATAATCCAGTACCATATTTCTTTCTTCTCACAAGACAGATAGGGTAACATCAATCAATGGATAGAGTCTTAAAGCGATTGTATAACTAAGCCTTTCCTTCCTTAGCTGCTGGGAACCAAGAACCACCATCTTATATTTATTTACTGGTGCTGGTTTTGTGTGGGGCCATGCTATTTCAGCACACTTTCAATATTCTGGGAAAAAGAGGACTAAAAACCATAGATTAATTGTACTACACCATGTTTTCTTTCTTCTCTTTTGGACAATCTTTTACTGTGTTTGATTCTGATTAGGCAGATAATTAAATTAGTTTATCTTCTGAATCTTTTGTGTGGCCTGCAGTGGGCCAAGTCTTGCACGTAAATGCTGCTCTTAGAAATAGTAAAATACCCAGTTTCAGTAAAATCTGGGGCTCCCAGATTAATTCAATAAAAACAACATGAAGAGTATATTATGTAATACATTTAGCTCACATTTACAACTGGGAAGGTAAGAGTTAAACAGACCCACTTATTTCCAAGTCAGGTAAAAATAGAGAAATCTTGAGAAAGTTGTATATGCAACTTACTGACAAAAAACCACATAATTGCAAAATATGGGAAAAGCATTAGTAAAGAAAAAGAAAGCTCTTTTAATTGGGATAGTTTCTGGAAAAAACAAATGGAAATAGAGAAGCAATAAATGAAGCAAGATGTTTCTACTGAAAATAGAGGTATCAATGTCTGGTATAGTAGACCAAATTCTATGCACAAACCCATAAACAGAAAGGATTACAAAATGTGAAGATGGTGAGTGTTTTTGCTAACAGTCTGGTTATAAACTCTGAAATAGACTTTACAGAGATGAGGGAGAAGATGAAGCATCTGACTGCATTTCACCAGATATAGAATAAGTAGGCCACTATTCCCATAAAGATAATAATTTTCACTACTCTATAACAGATCAAAGTTTGCAAACATTACCTTCAAATTATTTATTTCCAGAAGCAAAACAAAACCCAAGAGCATTCCTTCTTTCGCATCATACCTCTAATGCCACACAGTATGCTCCTAGCCATGTGTGCGCACTTGAACATAGATGTACAATTGCAAGTACATGCTGCAGCGGTTTCTTCAGCTATTAAACAAATAGTATTTCAGCCAAGTGAAGCAGCAGAGTGGTTCCATCTAGAGGAAGAGTGCGTAAAAACTACTCATCCCTGATGACTAGCTATTTTTAAATAAAGAATAAGCATAAACTATTAATACAGCACACTCAGTATATCTATATCCTGGACAGTCCTGGCAATATCTACACCCATGAATAATGTTACAGTAGGTGTGACTAGGAATGACATATAAAAGAGCTCTACAAGTGAATTTGTTCACTGGGGTGTAAATTATGTGTTCAAACTAATGCAAACCAAAACACCTCCTCAACTCTCAGCCCTAATTTCATTTTGTCTTGCCTTGACTAGCAAAACTTTTTAAGGACTCAACAAAAGCCAAAAGCTTCTTTTCCTGCTATACATAAAAGGCACATTAACTCATTACTTAAACAAAATAGGTTCTTCCAGCTCTTTTAGGATGGAGCAAAGAACTGACCTTCTTTCAGTAATCTTGTTTGGCCTCTTCCAGACTATCTTGACCTTGACCTTGTCTTTCATTCACCTTCTTTCATTGACCTTCTTTCATTCACTAACCAACTCCCTTTTCCTTCAACATTCATTAATCACACCAGAACCACTGCAAGACTTTTTCCAGAAGAGTTTCTCCTCACTGAAGCAGTCTTGCTATGTTCAGCACTTCACCAAATCTATCTTTTCAATTCAAATCTAAAAGTATTTTTTTTTATTTTTCTCTCTTTTCCCTTTTAGAAAGTTATTAATTTTGCTACTCCGGTTTAGTATAAAGATAGTAGGAAAGACATTAAACATGGCAATCTTCCTCAGAGAAGTCAGGAGAGTCAATTAGTATTGTAAGACTGCCAGTTAATTTATCATGACTTCACAGTCTCATAAAATTGTTATAGAATGCCAACTCATCAGAAAATGTATTAGAATTGCTAAGAATACTTAAATTTTTCCACCACTGGAGTCAGTAAGCATTGTACCCAAAGACATTACATCCAAGAAGAGCAGAAAGAAAACGTAAATGTTGAAGGGAAAAAATATAGTCAGGAGAGAACACAAAAAACAAACCAACAAAAGACTAAGAAGAAAGGAGAAAAACATTTTTACCAAGTGAGGATAGCAAATCTCACTTATATGAAGTGGGAGAAAAGGCAGAGCGTAAAAAGACTGTGAGCGGAAAAGAAATGAAGGATGAAATGAGTTATACTTTACTTGTAACAATCTCTTAAGTTAGTTTTAAGTGTTTATCTTTAACAAGTATTCTTTTTTTCAGGTTTCGTAGAAAACGTTGTACTTCTGCACGTTATACTTGTGCAGCAGGATTCTCCTTCCATCAAAGAATCGCAGCTTTGTGGAAAGGAAGCACCTCAGGCCTCTTTCCACATGATTTGTCCACAGCCACAGGATGAATCACTGGCGGGTCTGGAGACAGAGGTTACAAGTCCTGATTCCCACTTACTAACTCAAGAGACTAATAATAGAGCATCCAGTGCTCTAAGTGTATGACTTAATTGCAAATTTGCAACTTATTTTCATGAATATAACACAGGTTTCAGAAAACACATTGCCTTTTTAAGAACAACTTATTTAAAATACAGCTTCAGAACTCTAACATTAAAAGAATATGCATAAAATCAAAGTCAAGGGTGCTACTGGTATAGGAGGAAGAGGTTATGAGGGAAGCAGATCGGTTTCACAAGTCTGAGCTTTTCTTGCCAGAAACAATGCAAATAATGTCACTACTTTGATATACCCAAATTAGCGGAGGGTAACAAAATAACGCCCCAGTTTAGCAATTAGTGATAGTATTACCGACGGAAATATGAATTCAGCCTTAATAGATGAGGATAGAGGAAAATAACTAAAATGGGGTTCTCTAATTCTTTATTTCAGTATATTTAAAATTGTGATATTGCTGCTGACTTGAAATTTTAAATATTTTAAATTTATTATTCAAGCAGTTACATTACATACAAAATGAAAGACAGCAGGCCCTTATTGCATATACTGTCACAATATTTTATCCACCAGCCATATTGTTATATAATTTTACTTCAGAATGCACAATGAGCTATAAATGTGCCATTTAATTCTTCTAAATGTAAGATTTTTTTTTTTTCCAAAAGAAGCCCCTTTTGCTAGTTAATTAAATTCAAAGGTTGTACCTAGGGAATGCACCAAGAAGAAAGAATTCAAAGAAGGGGGACAAGAAAATACATTCTTACTTTGTTTCTTTAAGCAGAGGCTTTGTAGTCCAAACTCTATGCTAGTAAAATGGAACACAATCATTTAAATGCAGCCACAGGAGTCAAAAATAAGAAATTATGACCACCTAATACATAAAAGGGAAAAACCAAAACAATTGGAGCAAATGTGTGAAGTTTCACTTGGAAGGACTGAAGCTGCAATGGAAACCGTTTAGCTTCAGTAATACTCCTCAGCATAACAAATATAGCTGTTAGACAATTGTAGCAGAGTAAATGCAGATAAAGGGGATTTATTTCCCTTTAATTTGGGCAGTGCAAAGTTTGCCCTGGTTTGGCTGGTATACAACAACTGACAGAGTCTTGGTTCAGGTTACTTTCCCTTTAAATATTGCCAGACCAGTTTATTCCACTTTATTCACTTACTGTTTTCTTCCTGTACTACCAAAGCAAAATATTAGAAAAGTAGGGTACAGAAAAAATGCAAAAGGACTTCCAATAGATATTTAAAATACAGAAAGTATCCCCCAAATCCAGAGATTGTGAGTTGCTCCCTAACAGTTTTATGTCAGCCATACTCACCCAGTACCGAGGACAGTCCAGTCACTTAAAAAAGTTAAAGGACTATTTTTGCTAGTCCAGCCAATTCCTTTAAGGTGTACATATATCGTGCTTATGCTAAAACATGTAATTTAATTCTCATCATCAGAAAACCACAACTTCTTTATACTTTCTTTCCTCCCTCCCAGCACGTTGTTCATCTCCCTACAATACACGAAGAGGAGAATCGTGGAGGTAAATCCTGAAAATAACAACGGTTCATCAACAGCTGCCTTAGCCTGCAGCTTCTGCTTGTGAACAGCTCAAACTTCCACTAAAACTGACAACGATGGAGAAAAGAAGAGGGGTAGATGCAAGGCTAGGGTTGATGTCACAGGAGTATTAAGGGTCACAGAAATACCCCTGGCAGGTGCAGTTGCAGTCGCGGGAAGGGAAAATACAAGGCTGGGACTAATGTCAACGGAAGGAAAAGAAGTTTGCAAATGTGAAGCAAGGTTTCTGCATGTCAAAACCAGAGAAGCATGGTGGAGAAGAGGGAAAAAAAGTAGCTATATCTGGAAAAAAATAACCTTATAAATCAGCAATGAAGAGGGAGTGAGCAAAAGGAACAAGAAGGACAGCATCTGCTATGATAAAGAATGGTCTGGTGAGAAACATGATTAAGTGATAGATGGAAAAGACTACAGTATCAAGAGGAACAGACAAAAAACCCTAGTCCAAATCTAACAACACCAAAAAGAGAACATTCCCTCAGGAGGTCTGAGATATCCTCCAGACACAAGCACAAAAAGCCTGCCGTCTGGATTCTGCTCGCTGCTGCAGGCAGAAAGCTCTTCAATTACAGTCCCCAGCATTAAAAAAGAAGCATTTTGAAACAAAACCATACCAAGACCCTCAATTACATTAAACTAAAATACACAGTGCAAGCCATACCATAAATTTCACTACTAATCTTTAAATAAAGTTTATATTGTTTTGGAATGTATTTTTAAGGGTTTGGGGTTTTTGAATATCAAATTGTAATAGTACTTTGTTAGGGATTAGAATCAGAGTAATGAATATTTGCCTTCCAGACATCATCTCCACGCTTTATCAAATTAGTTATCTATCTGAGAAAAATCTTTAAAACATTGGCTCGGACTTATTCTGAGCCAGTAAAAAGGACTTATTCTAGTCCTTTCAGCTAAGCAAAAATGTCATTTGATAATTCTGAAAAAAAAACAAAGAACAAAAAAAAAAACCCAAACCAAAGCAAAAATTCCAAAAGACAAGATGAGTTTTCAAACTACTAAATAAATAAGCATTAAATACAGTGTTGGGAAATCCAGACAACTAAATATTTTAAGCTGTTATTAAAAATACAATGGATTCCAGCCTATGGCTTGCCTATCCAGATTATCATATGCTGGTCTTCCCCGGCTACATTCACCTATTCCTTGTTGTGCAGCTGTAAGAGTAGCAATAAACATGTAGTCTGTGAACACACCTGCACCCTGAGAAGCCAGGAAGCTTTGCAGTACACTAATGTGCTCAGCACGCTTGGATTTGCCTGTATTGTATTCTCCGGCAGGTGACTCTCAGCTACGCATTAGTTCACTTCCAAGCTCACCATCTTGGAGAGTCTTTCAAGAAACTATATGGACTCTCCTCCTGTACCCTGTCATTGCTTTCACTTGCCATGGATAAAAAGTTCAGAGTCAACTCCTATTATGTTGCCATATAAGCAATTTTTCCAGTTTGGCAGGTATATTGGCACAACTGCAAATGAGACCACTCACAGCAGTAAGAGGAGACAGTACGTACAGTCAGGCAAAGTGGCTGACAGCTAATTGCTCTGTTCAGTAACATGCAGACTCTGGAAATATCTTGGACTCTGTGTTCAAACAGCCTTCATTTCCAGACACTTCCAGGGAGAATGGCAGAGAACTGAAGACAGTGCAAGATTTCTGAATGACTTCCATCAGATTGCAACTTCTCCTGAAGGCTGGACCAACAGGCGGATAGGCTGGACTAAAGTTTGAAAGCTGAAATATACCGGTCAGTCTTCAGGCTCCGGTGCTTTTAGATGTTCTGTGACGTGCTGGCAGTAAGAGTTGTGAAAACATTTTTGGGCAACATACAAGTAGTGCTAATGTTTTAGACTCCACATTGCAGAAAGAGATGAGATTGTCCACTGGAAGAACTCCACACAGCTGCTCCTCCATACTACCCCAAATTGATCCCATTTGACAAATGGCATGACCCCATCTCACAGACATGACTAAAGGAAAAAGGTGAAGATGTTATTTGGAATTATCTCTAGCTTTTGTCATGAAAGTGTCCAATATGAGGGTCTTTATTTCTGGAATTGAGTATTAGTACGCAGTCGTAACGCCCATATGACAGACACACCCTACCATTAGAAGCTGCAGATTATGCCACATCGTATTAAATATACCTGTTTAACAAACTGGCATTTAATGGCCCCCCCATTGCCCTGATTACCCACCCACAGAGAGAAACTCTCAGAAGAGGAAGAGCAAGAGTGGAAACTTAGTGGATGCAGGCAGTACACGGTGCCATGCTGAAGAAACAGTCAATGATCAGTAAAGCCTGGGGAAAAAGCCTAAGGCAAATTTAATCTTGTTAACATTGCGTGGTCTGCACATCACTCAACAGCAGCAAAACCTGGAGAGAAGGTAAAGATGGATACAATCCATCCACGCCTTCAATTTTATCCCTGCACACAGGTGCAGGACTAATCTCTGTGCATGAAAGTCTAACACGCAGGAGATCACAGAAACATAAGAATACAACCATCTTCACCAATAATGCTGCTCCTCCAAAGAAACAATGTGAGCCCACATAATTGCAGTGATCTGTCTATTCCTGACCCAAAAGACCATCAAAGGAATTGATTATGCTTAAGATTCTCACAATTTTTAGGACCTGGACCAGAAAGAGCTGTATTGGTTGCAAAACAATAGTCAGTTAGATTTGGTCATACATTTTTGGATACATAAAGTACAATATCTTAAGCTCCCTCAAAAATAAAAAAAAACAACTTCTAAGTTGGATCATTCACCACTACAATTCATAAGCAACTTAAGAACTGTAAACTAATAACCCAGAATAAAAGTCCGATGTTTTTCCCCAGTGAGTCAGATGTTAATAAAAAGGGTCATATCTTGGCTCACTTTAATTTCAGTGCTTTCATCCCAAAAGAATCACACTGTACAACCTCAATTAGCCCAATGCCGTGGGGAGCATCAAAAAAATTCAATAATAACGGGTTTGGATAATCAAGGATTCAAACAACACAGAGAATTTTCATTGTAATTAAGTTATTTGAGAACACAGTCATCTTTCACGTAATGGGGTTCAGACCAAAAAGATCAAGGGCAACTCCATTTCACTTATTCTAACTAAGACGGAGCAACCTTCTTTTTTGTAAACAGTTAGTGAGATACTCGGAATACCACGAGGCCCAGCAGCATTGTGCAATACCCTTTACAGAACAAGTATCACAAAATAAGGTACAAACCTTAGTACTTTATAAGACATTCACTAAGCATCTTTCTCTCCATTACCCACAAACATCCAAAAAATGATGGAGTTTAATGTGTTTAGTCTGAGACTAAATCCGAGTAGATGTCATGGTGCTTCACAAAGGAGTGTTCTCACACTTCCAGGTTGTGAAACATACTTTGCAAACAGGAAAATATTTTATTCTGTCTAGATAATATTATTCACAGTGGCTGGTGCTGCTGTTAAGTAACATTATCAAGGAGAAATGAAAGGGTGAGTGATGCATCTCAAGAGGTCGTTAATTTCATATGCCCTAAACTCCACTGGCATGAGAGAGCTAACAAATAAGAAGCGCTTTCAATGTATTCATATTTCAATTTCTGCATAACAGTGGGAATAGCTATATATCAAATAAGTATCTGCATAACAGATGCCAAGTATTGATTTTATATTGAATTGATGGTTACAATGAACTACACATTGTTTTTTGCATAATTTATACAAAATACTGTACTGTTTAAGTTCTAACCTTGAGCAAAGATCTCATCTGAGTCTGAATCATGCTTCTGCCTGCTTCTTACAGAACAGTATCAACTGTTGCACCAGTGAGAATAAAATACTTCCAAAGTCAAATTAGCTGTACAAAACAATTATGACCACACTCACATTTCTAATTGTTTACATCTCTGCAATATATTCTGAAGGAGAGATTTGTTTTCTTTTTAATAATTTTATACTCTCCATCAATCCCCTACACAAACTTTAACTTAGATCACCCCTATTTATGACCTTCTGTGATCATTTTTGAAGCGTTGTATAAAAGAGCTTTCTGTGACATAGAGATGCACACAGCATTCCTGACAACAGAACTATTTCTCCTGATATATTTGCTCTTTTCTTGTGCAACAAGCTGCTTGTTGCAAATACACAGCAATTTCAATTTGCAGCTTAGCCAGATCATTTCAACCTCCTGTTTCTTATCACATCTATCTGACAACTGAATAGCAGAATAGAAAAGGAATGTTAAAACATAAATGAATTACTTAGGAGATTATCACGTCAGCTGAGTATAGTTCAGACATATTTCAGCTAATAGCCAATCTTTTTCATTACTAATACTTAAGCTTTGGCACTGGCCTTCCTTGTGGAATTTATTAGAGACAGCCATTTTGCAATACAGAGCAGTCTTACCATACCAGGGTATTGAAATACCCTGTTCTGGAAAGCAAACAAACCATGCAAACCATCAGGCCACACTTCTGCCACTGTACTACTACTTTTTTTCAGAAGAACTGCCTCACAAGATGGTTTTTATGTTCCTCAGGGTCTTTCAAATAATTTTTGTGCCAGTCCATAATTGCTTAAAACTTTAATTGATTTTCAGTTATCATATATGGAAAAATAGAGATGTCCTTTTCTAATGACTCCACTTAACACAGTGCTACTAGCAAGAAAAAATACACAATTTAAAAAAGAAGTCACAAGAGTCAGACTTCCAGTCTTCTAACACTGCAGGTTATTTTGAAATAAGATATATTCTTGATATGAACAAGTTCTGAAAAAACAGATGACAAGAAACCCATACCTGTTAAAACGATACTTGTGTCTCTGTACTGCAAAAACTTATTTCACAGATACTTAGTGCTCTGGTTGGTCACTCAGATATACATTAAAATACCTGCCTGAGGCATACCATAGCATCTAATATATTAGTAGTTGAACATACAAGTTAGCATCATTCTAATACAAACGAAACTTACATAGGAAACCCTTACTCGCCGTCGGTGCACCAGCCCACAGCACTGCATGAAGAGGACAGCAGACAACAATCAGTGTATGCTTTCACCAAGCTTCGGTCATTCCTGTCTCCTCTGAGACACTGTCCATCTCTCCTGACTTTTCAGCCCCAGGTGCAAGGAAACAGGTAGAAAAATAGTCACCCTCCAGCTCCCAAGCTGTCCTTTTAAATTATCTTGAAGAAGGTGAAACTTACTTTCTCTGAGTAAATCAATCTCTTCTGTTTCAGATGATTAAAAAAAAAAAAAAAAAAGGCCAAAAAAAACCAACAACAAAAACCCAGAGGCACGTCTTTATTTCCTCAGCATCCAGTTATTACAAAGCAAATTCCGAATTCATATACATCTTTTACTACACGTGGCGTAAGGTTTGTATCAACCATTCTGAACTTAGGGAAGACGGAGACGTAACAGAATCTTTATATCTCAGACTACTGCAACACCCGGCTTTCCGAAGGTCTCTTGCTGCTGCTGCTGCCGCTGCTGCTGTTGTTATTGCTGCTGCTGCTATTACAGCTTTCTTCCCAATGCACAAACCAGCAAGAACATCCTTGCTTCAGCGTTACCTCTGTTGTATCTTGGGCATATCTGTTTGTTATTTATCCCTTCCCAACAGCCTGAAAAAATGACGGAGTCTAGACTTTAATTCACTCTGGATTCTCAAGACTACAGAACCACCCTCCAAATAGTCAGATGCTTTGTCTGGCGATACGTGTTTCACATGAATTGTAGGCAGGACTGCTGAGTGGCCTTACTACCTGACTCGCATCAGAGGCACAGTCTCCTCTGCTGATACTGTTTACAAAAAGAACATCAAAACTCAGAATACACGCTTAGACTTTGGGATTAACACCCTTCCCCTTCCCACCCCGCTCCCCTCCCCAAAAAAACACAGAGAGAGCTAATTAAATACTTCGATAATTGAGATATATGGATAATGATTTTGAAAAGATAAATATAATGAAAAATTATTATCCTTAAAGCAATAAGGGGACAAATCTGAAATCAGGTCAGATTAAATTAACCTGTTTAAGATCACAGTTCATCACTCTTTTTCTGGGAGGGACTGAATATTCCAGTACTAAAAAGGCTTAATAGCTATATTATATCTTAAAATTAAATCCTTCAGTACTTTATGGCAGTGGACTAAGAGTCTCAAATGTCTCCAGTACTGTACATCTCCGGTCAGATGAATACATGATTCACTTACTTTTTTAACACTGAGGAAAACTTAACTCT